>NC_091997.1:67758559-67856059 GCF_044704955.1 Pristiophorus japonicus
CCCTCGGCACCGCTTCCCCTCCGACCCCTGGGGGAACCAATCGCCTGGCTCCCTCGGCACAGCTTCCCCTCCGACCCCTGGGGGAACCAATCGCCTGGCTCCCTCGGCATCGCTTCCCCTCCGACCCCTGGGGGAACCAATCGCCTGGCTCCCTCGGCACCGCTTCCCCCCCCCCCCGACCCCTGGGGGAACCAATCGCCTGGCTCCCTCGGCACCACTCCTGCGATACAGCCCCACCTAGTGGGCTACTGCAGTAATGCAGCTGCTGGTGTACAACAATAACGGCGTCATGTGACAAGTCAGGTGATGGCACTTTGCAGTAAGACCCGTGGTGTGTGCGTGTGTTTCAGTGATGGGCTGAGAATATCCCGGGGCCTGGCTCCCTGCTTTCCTCACTCGGTATGTCCCGCTTGTTCCGCAGTGTCCGCGCTGTACCTGGCCGGCAGATGGTGGTCGGTAGATGAAGCTTTGAGAACGTCCAACAACGCGAGACAGGAGCTGGTCCAGGTGAGCCTCACCCTGGGGGTACAGTTATCGCCAAAGATCCGTCTTGGGGAGTGGCCCTGATCACTCGGTCAGTTTATCCTGTGAGGGGCTGAGTCACTGAGTGAAAAAATAAATAACGTGCGTTTATATAGCGCCTTTCACAACCTCAGGCCGTCCCAAAGCGCTTTACAGCCAATGAAGTACTTTTGAAGTGTAGTCACTGTTGTAATGTGGGAAACGCGGCAACCAATTTGTGCTCAGCAAGCTCCCACACACAGCAATAATGACCAGAATAATCTGTTTTTGTTATGTTGATTGAGGGATAAATATTGGCCCCAGGACACCGGGGATAACTCCCCTGCTCTTCTTCGAAATGGGATCTTTTACGTCCACCCGAGAGAGCAGACGGCGCCTCGGTTTAACGTCTCATCCGAAAAACGGCACCTCTGACAGTGCGGCGCTCCCTCAGTACTGCCCCTCCGACAGTGCGGCGCTCCCTCAGCACTGCCCCTCCGACAGTGCGGTGCTCCCTCAGCACTGCCCCTCCGACAGTGCGGCGCTCCCTCAGTACTGCCCCTCCGACAGTGCGGCGCTCCCTCAGCACTGCCCCTCCGACAGTGCGGCGCTCCCTCAGTACTGCCCCTCCGACAGTGCGGCGCTCCCTCAGCACTGCCCCTCCGACAGTGCGGTGCTCCCTCAGCACTGCCCCTCCGACAGTGCGGCACTCCCTCAGCACTGCCCCTCCGACAGTGCGGCGCTCCCTCAGTACTGCCCCTCCGACAGTGCGGCACTCCCTCAGCACTGCCCCTCCGACAGTGCGGCGCTCCCTCAGCACTGCCCCTCCGACAGTGCAGCGCTCCCTCAGCACTGCCCCTCCGACAGTGTGGCACTCCCTCAGCACTGCCTGGGAGTGTCAGCCTAGATTATTGTGCTCCAGTCTCTGGAGTGGGACTTGAACCCAAAACCTTCTGACTTAGAGGCGAGAGTGCTACCCACTGGGAGGGAGAGAGGGGGGGAGGGGAGCGAGAGGGGTGGGGGAGAGAGGGGTGGGGAGAGAGAGGGGTGGGGGGGAGAGAGAGGGGTGGGGGGTAGGGGGAGGGGAGAGAGGGGGGTGGGGGAGGGCGAGGGGGAGAGAGGGAGGGGGGATGGAGGGGGGAGATGAGATAGAGGGGGAGGGGGAAGAGAGGGAGGGGTAGGGGGGAGAGATGGAGGGGGAGAGATGGAGGGGGAGAGAGAGAGGGAGGGGAAGGGGAGGGGGAGATGGAGGGAGAGGGGGAGGGGTGAGGGGGGAGGAGGGAGAAGGGGAGGGGAGAGAGTGAGGGGGGAGGGGAGAGGGGGAGATGGAGGGAAAGGGGGAGGGGAGGGAGGGAGGGGGAGATGGAGGCAAGGGGGAGGGGAGAGATGGAGGGGGAGGGGGGAGTGGGGTGAGAGAGGGGGAGGGGGAGAGAGAGGTGGAGGGGAGAGAGACGGAGGATGGAGGGGGGGGGAGAGAGACGGATTGGGTGGGTGGGGGGAAGGGGGGAGAGAGGGAGGGGGAAAAAGAGGGGAGGGAGGGAGGGGGAGTGGGGTGCGGGGAGTTCAGCCCCCGGATGCTCAGCCCCCGGTTGTTCGGTGGCAATGGATTAATGCTCCATGTCAGTCTGTGCTGACAGCTCTCTCTGTGACTGGGTTCCAGGTGCAGTCAGTCGGTGAGCAAGTCGTGCTTTATCTGTTGAATCGGATTATCTACGGGGGTGGGGAGCGACAGCCTGACAGTATTCCTTTCCTTCATCATCCTGCAAACGAGGCCGCCAAAATCCTCTGGAGGAACAGAGAGGCTGCTGGGTTTTACACCGTGAAGCGGAAAGGTAAATGGGCAACTCCCTCGTCACTCGTTCCGCGGCTCCCGCCTAACGCTGCTTTATATCGTTTACCCTGCGAGACCCCTCTCCCCCACACAGCTACAGTCAAACTAACACCTCGAGATGTGATAACCTAACAACCAACATCTCCACACAGGAAACACAAAGCGTCAGTCCGCAGATACAGCAAATGATCAGGAAGGCAAATGGAATGTTGGCCTTTATTGCAAGGGGGAGAGTATAAAAGCAGAGAAGTCCTGCTACAACTGTACAGGGTATTGGTGAGACCACACCTAGAGTACTGCGTCCAGTTTTGGTCTCCGTATTTAAGGAAGGATATACTTGCATTGGAGGCTGTTCAGAGAAGGTTCACTCGGTTAATTCCGGAGATGAGGGGGTTGACTTATGAAGAAAGGTTGAGCAGGTTGGGCCTATACTCATTGGAGTTTAGAAGAATGAGAGGTGATCTTATCGAAATATAGAAGATTCTGAGGGGGCTTGACAGGGTAGATGCAGAGAGGATGTTTCCCCTCGTGGGGGAATCTAGAACTAGGGGGCATAGTTTCAGAATAAGGGGTCGCCCATTTAAAACTGAGATGAGGAGAAATTTCTTCTCTCAGAGGGTTGTAAATCTGTGTAATTCTCTGCCCCAGAGAGCTGTGGAGGCTGGGTCATTGAATATATTTAAGGCGGAGATAGACAGATTTTTGAACGATAAGGGCGTGAAGGGTTATGCGGAGCGGGCAGGGAAGTGGAGCTGAGTCCATGAACAGATCAGCCATGATCTTATTGAATGGCGGAGCAGGCTCGAGAGGCTGAATGGCCGACTCCTGCTCCTATTTCTTACGTTCTTCTGAGATAACCCAATAACCAGCAGCTCTCTATGATTAAATGTGGATGTAATTGGGCAATAAGCTGACTTGCTTTTCAATACCCAGACTCAGTGGCTGTTCACATCGTAGACACTTCTGGAGAGCTCCCTCAGAAGCTGGAGTGCTGGGTTCAAACCCAGGCCGTGGACACCTATAGACCATGGGCAGGACTCCCTGGGTCCACACACCACGTTGCCCTTACAACAAGCCACCGTCACTACCCCACGGTCTTGGGAACATAAGAATTAGGAGCAGGAGTCGGCCATTCGGCCCCTCGAGCCTGCTCCGCCATTCAATGAGATCACGGCTGATCTTCGACCTCAACTCCAGTTTCCTGCCCGATCCCCATATCCCTCGATTCCCCTCGAGTCCAAAAATCTATCGATCTCAGCCTTGAATATACTCAACGACTGAGCCTCCACAGCCCTCTGGGGCAGAGAATTCCAAAGATTCACCACCCTCCGAGTGAAGAAATTCCTCCTCATCTCCGTCCTAAATGGCCGACCCCTTATCCTGAGACGGTGACCCCTGGTTCTAGACTCTCCAGCCCGGGGGAAACATCCTCCCTGCATCTACCCTGTCAAGCCCTGTAAGAATTGTGTATGTTTCTATGTGATCACCTCTCATTCTCCTAAACTCTAGAGAATATCGGCCCAGTCTACTCAAACTCTCCTCATAAGAAATAGGAGCAGGAGTCGGCCATTTGGCCCCTCGAGCCTGTTCCGCCATTCAATGAGATAGAAACATCGAAATTTACCGCGCAGAAGGAGGCCATTTCGGCCCATCGTGTCCCCGCCGGCCGACAAAGAGCCGCACGGCCCTCGGTCAGCAGCCCTGAATATAAACCTAAAGATCACGGCTGATCTGAGCTTAGCCTCAGCTCCACTTCCCCGCCTGTTCCCCATAACCCCTGACTCCCTTACCGTTCAAAAATCTGTCGATCTCCCCCTTAAATATATTCAATGAGGCAGCCTCGTGGGGCAATTCCCCCGTCCCATGTGGGCCTGAAGTTTGCTGGTGTGTTGTGACAGGTGCAATGTCTCTCCTTGCTTGGATCTAGGTAGCCTGTGTGATGGCTGCACCAGCCAGTGTTACCAGCTGCCCGTATTGGACACGGCCTTTGTCAGACGGAGCCATCGACGGCGGGGGCTTGGCCTGAGGATGCTGAGCGACTTCTGCAGCTCGTTCCCCGACGACAAAGTTCTGGGCATCAGCAGACCCATCTCAGCAGCCATGTACCAAGGTGCAGGACAACATTTGGGGAAGGTGCAACAAAGCGAGGGAATACACAATACATGGGTGGACACTGAGGGGTGCGGAGGAACAGAGGGACCTTGGAGTGCAGGTCCACAGATCCGTAAAGGTAGCAGGACAGGTGGATAAGGTGGTTAAAAAGGCACACGGAATACTTGCCTTGATTACCTGAGGCATAGAATACAAGAGCAGGGGGGTTATGCTTGAACTGTATGAAACACTGGTTAGGCCACAGCTGGAGTACTGCATGCAGTTCTGGTCACCACATTACAGGAAGGATGTGATTGTACTGGAGAGGGTACAGAGGAGATTTACCAGGATGAGCCAGGACTGGAAAACTTTAGCTGTGAGGCAAGACTGGATAGGTTGGGGTTGTTTTCTTTGGAACAGAGGAGGCGGAGGGGAGATTTAATTGAGGTGTATAAAATTATGAGGGGTCTAGATAGAGTGGATAGGACGGACCTATTTCCCTTAGCAGAGGAGTCAACAACCAGGGGCCGTAGATTTAAAGTAATGGGGGAGGTTTAGAGGGGATTTGAGGGGAAATTTCTTACACCAGAGGGTGGTGGGGGTCTGGATCTCACGGCCTGAAAGGGTGGTAGAGGCAGAAACCCTCACCACATTTAAAAAGTACTTGGATGTGCATTGTAACCTGCAGGGCTACGGACCGAGAGCTGGAAAGTGGGATTAGGCTGGGTAGCTCTTTGTCGGCCGGCACGGACACGATGGGCCGAATGGCCTCCTTCCGCGCTGTAAATGTCTATCATTCTATCTGTCCCTGGTGAGGGCCTGCGTCTTCGGGGTTGGAAGGGGTGCGGGGATAAGTCGGACAGGGGTGCGGAGTGAGTTTTGACTGACTATCCAGGTCCGACCTTTTCTCTTTCAGTTTGCCGCAAGTATTTGCAGGGTTGCCCCCGTGAGCAGGACCGTGTGTGGGAGGTAGAGGCCCCAGGGGCCTGGAACCAAAGGCTCAACGTGTGGCTACTCATCCAGACCGCAGCTATACCCTCAGTCAGTGAGTGATCCTTTATCTTGTTACCCACTTCACGTGCCCCCCACACCCACCCTGGGGGAGCGTGACACTTGGGCATTGTGTTGTACAATCGGCTCCATAATCTCTCCTTGTACGGCTCGGTGTCAAATTTATCTGTTTTTGTCTTATAACACTACTGTGAGGTGCCTTGGGACGTTTTACTACATTAAAGGTGCTATATAAATATAAGTGGTTGTTGTTGGATCACGAAACAATCCAGGTTACACGGTACGTGTGGTTATGTTGTCAGCTGTGGCTCCGTGGGTAACACACTCGCCTCTGAGTCAGAAGGTTGTGGGTTCAAGTCCCACTCCAGGGACTGGAGCACAAAAATCTAGGCTGACACTCCCAGTGCAGTGCTGAGGGAGCGCCGCACTGTCGGAGGGGCAGTACTGAGGGAGCGCCGCACTGT
Source organism: Pristiophorus japonicus (assembly GCF_044704955.1). Taxonomy (NCBI): domain Eukaryota; kingdom Metazoa; phylum Chordata; class Chondrichthyes; family Pristiophoridae; genus Pristiophorus; species Pristiophorus japonicus. The sequence continues at coordinate 67,764,458 of NC_091997.1, forward strand.
CGGAGGGGCAGTGCTGAGGGAGCGCCGCACTGTCGGAGGGGCAGTACTGAGGGAGTGCTGCACTGTCGGAGGGGCAGTGCTGAGGGAGCGCCGCACTGTCGGAGGGGCAGTGCTGAGGGAGCGCTGCACTGTCGGAGGGGCAGTGCTGAGGGAGCGCCGCACTGTCGGAGGGGCGGTACTGAGGGAATGCTGCACTGTTGGAGGGGCCGTCTTTCGGATGAGACTTTAAACCTGTTTGTTCATCATTTAATTAATATCACTTAAAACAGATTATCTGGTCATTATCACGTTTCTGGGAGCTTGCTATGCACAACTTGTCTGCCGTGGTTCCCTTCATTACAACAGTGACTACACTCCAAATGTACTTCATTAAATGCTTTTCAATAACCTTAAATCCATGTCTGCCGGTTACTGATGTCCTGCCAGTGGAATGCGTTTCTCCTTATTTATTCGATCAATATTTTAAACACCTCGATTAAATCTTCCGCTAACCTTCTCTGCTCTCAGGAGAACAATCCCAGCTTCTCCATTTAGGAGCCCTTAATTTGCCCCTGTCAGCCGTGGCTCAGTGGGTAACACACTCGCCTCGGAGTCAGAAGGTTGTGGGTTCAAGTCCCACTCCAGGGACTTCAGCACAAAAACCTAGGCTGACACTCCCCGTGCAGTACTGAGGGAGCACCGCACTGTCGGAGGGGCAGTACTGAGGGAGCACCGCACTGTCGGAGGGGCAGTGCTGAGGGAGCGCCGCACTGTCGGAGGGGCAGTGCTGAGGGAGCGCCGCACTGTCGGAGGGGCAGTGCTGAGGGAGCGCCGCACTGTCGGAGGGGCAGTGCTGAGGGAGCGCCGCACTGTCGGAGGGGCAGTGCTGAGGGAGCGCCGCACTGTCGGAGGGGCAGTATTGAGGGAGCGCCGCACTGTCGGAGGGGCAGTGCTGAGGGAGCGCCGCACTGTCGGAGGGGCAGTGCTGAGGGAGCGCCGCACTGTCGGAGGGGCAGTGCTGAGGGAGCGCCGCACTGTCGGAGGGGCGGTACTGAGGGAGCGCCGCACTGTCGGAGGGGCGGTACTGAGGGAGCGCCGCACTGTCGGAGGGGCAGTACAGAGGGAGCGCCGCACTGTCAGAGGGGCAGTGCTGAGGGAGCGCCGCACTGTCGGAGGGGCAGTACTGAGGGAGCGCCGCGCTGTCGGAGGGGCAGTACTGAGGGAGCGCCGCACTGTCGGAGCTGCCATCTTTCAGATGAGACGTTAAACCGAGGCCCCGTCTGCTCTCTCAGGTGGACATAAACGATCCCACGGCACTATTTCGAAGAAGAGCAGGGGAGTTCTCCCCGGTATCCTGGGGCCAATATTTATCCCTCAACCAACATCACTAAAACAGATTATCTGGGTCATTATCACATTGCTGTGCGCAAATTGGCTGCTGCGTTTCCCACATTACCACAGTGACTACACTCCAGAAAAGAGCTTGATTGGCTGTAAAGTGCTTTGAAAGGCGCTATATAAATTCAAGTATTTCGAAGTCTTTCATTCATCCCTTCCTTCAGCCAAGGGTGTTTGGGTGAGGTTGTAAGATGGGGTGATGAATTGATTCTCCAGGAATAGACGATTAATCTCCTGGACGCTGCCACAAGTAATCCTGCAATAAAAATGTTTTTTTTTTTCATATTCTTCAAACTCTTTTTTTAAATTATAAGTTATAGAAATATTGGAAATGGGGAGAAATGGAAGCTTAGGTCATGTGACGCAACCTCCAGGATTGCGGCCAGCTTGAGTTGGCAACCCCGCCTCTGATTGACGATGGCCCCGGACGTGTTTGACAGCTGCTGTTGTAACTGGTTTGCAGACACTGCCGATGGCGGGAACTCTTCAACGCGCGGCGGAGAGGAGTGGATCAGCCAGCGATCGGGAGACGGAGCCGCCAGCGGGCAATCTCCTCCAGCCAAGGTCCACAGTCCTCGCAGTGAGGTAGGCAAAGACACGTTGAGCTCTCAACTGCTCACGGTGCAAGCTGGGCCTATCGCCCGTGATCGTCGAGGCTTGTCCAGCAGCACCTGTCAAACCCGGACAAAGCAGCCCCGCTCGATGGGCCACGCTCCCCACCACCTTCAACACTCACTCCCTCCACCACCGGCGCCCCCTGGCTGCAGTGTGCACCGTCTACAAGATGCACTGCAGCAACTCGCCAAGGCTTCTTCGGCAGCACCTCCCAAACCCGCGACCTCTACCGCCTAGAAGGACAAGGGCGGCAGGCGCATGGGAACACCACCACCTCCACGTTCCCCTCCCAGTCACACACCATCCCGACTTGGGAATATATCGGCCGTTCCTTCATCGTCGCTGGGTCACAATCCTGGAACTCCCTCCCTAACAGCACTGTGGGAGTACCTTCACCACACGGACTGCAGCGGTTCAAGAAGGCGGCTCACCACCACCTTCTCAAGGGGCAATTAGGGATGGGCAATAAATGCCGGCCCTGCCAGCGACGCCCACATCCCGGGAACGACTAAAAAAACAGCTTCCGGAGTTGCTGTCAGTGGATGCAAAAAGGTATTTTAATTCCGCTCCTTGTCATCAACTGAACACAAACATTATTTGGGTTTTTTTTTATTCAGTATAGACAGCGAAAAGCAGGATTTGGTTTTGGTTGGCGGGGTGTCTGACAGGTGCAGAAACCGTGTTTAAGAAGCTTCAAGCGAGAGAGCCAGACAGGCAGAGTTGTGGTTTGCCCGATGGGGAATGTGCCCATTCAGGCCCTGTAGGGGCACGGGCCGATTATCGCGCCCCCTGGGAGCACTGGGCACTGGGTGCCAGAGGCTATTTCACACAGCAAGTGCACCCCCGGGGGGGGTAAAACCCAACCACACAACCCGTCAGCACCGAGCGCAAACGTGCTTCGAAAGGAAACACAAGAAGTGTGTTTTTTTTTTTAAAAAAACCACCACTTAAACTGTGCTTTGTTTTATTCACTTCAGACAGCTCCGATTATTCCGGAACCTTCCGACGGTGACAAAGGGCAGGGAAGTGGCGGTCGGACAGGAGGTGGGGAATCGGAGACGATTGAGGGGAGGACGGAGAACGCTGGGATTGGAACAGACACAAGATCGCGCAGGAAGAGGAGAATTCTGGGCTCCTCCCGAGCAGCCAATCCAAAGCAAGTCAAACTGACAGATCCACATCTTCGGGATTAAAGGTCGCAAACATCTCCTCGGGCGTTCTCCGACACTTTATTGCCCCAGGCACACTTGCAATGGCTTCTGTCGAATTTCGGAGACAAACACTGCTGTTTATTGACATGCTTGACACTTCCTGTCAGCCAAGAACATCGACTGTTTAATTCACCGCCTTGGGAATCCTGAATGCATAATATGTGAGTGACTGAGAGAAAGATTGAAGACTTGCATTTCTATAGCGCCTTTCATGTCATCAGGACGTCCCAAAGCGCTTTACAGTCATTAAAGTACGTTTAAAGTGTAGTCACTGTTGTAATGTGGGAAACGCGGCAACCAATTTGCACACAGCAAGCTCCCACAAACAGCAATGTGATAATGACCAGATAATCTGTTTTAGTGATGTTGATTGAGAGATAAATATTGGTCCCAGGACACCGGGGAGAACTCCCCTGCTCTTCTTCAAAATACTGCACCTGAGGGGGCAGACGGGGCCTCGGTTTAACGTCTCATCTGAAAGACGGCCCCTCCGACAGTGCGGCGCTCCCTCAGCACTGCCCCTCCGACAGTGCGGCACTCCCTCAGCACTGCCCCTCCGACAGTGCGGCGCTCCCTCAGCACTGCCCCTCCGACAGTGCGGCGCTCCCTCAGCACTGCCCCTCCGACAGTGCGGCGCTCCCTCAGCACTGCCCCTCTGACAGTGCGGCACTCCCTCAGCACTGCCCCTCCGACAGTGCGGCGCTCCCTCAGCACTGCCCCTCCGACAGTGCGGCGCTCCCTCAGCACTGCCCCTCCGACAGTGCGACGCTCCCTCAGTACTGCCCCTCCGACAGTGCGGCGCTCCCTCAGTACTGCCCCTCCTACAGTGCGGCGCTCCCTCAGTACTGCCCCTCCGACAGTGCGGCGCTCCCTCAGTACTGCCCCTCCGACAGTGCGACGCTCCCTCAGTACTGCCCCTCCGACAGTGCGGCACTCCCTCAGCACTGTCCCTCCGACAGTGCGGCGCTCCCTCAGCACTGCCCCTCCGACAGTGCGGCGCTCCCTCAGTACTGCCGCTCCGACAGTGCGGCACTCCCTCGGCACTGCCCCTCCGACAGTGCGGCGCTCCCTCAGCACTGCCCCTCCGACAGTGCGGCGCTCCCCTCAGCACTGCACTGGAGTGTCAGCCTAGATTTTTGTGCTCAAATCTCTGGAGTGGGACTTGAACCCACAACCTTCTGACCCAGAGGTGAGAGAGAGTGCTACCCACTGGCTAAGTCACTCACAATGCAACAGCTCCACAAACCCATGAGCATACTCACAGGTATGTACGTACATTACACGTACGAAGCCCACACCCTCCTGGGATCATCATCATCATCATCATAGGCAGTCCCTTGTATCGAGGATGACTTGCTTCCACGCCAAAAAGGGATGAGTTCACAGGTGTTTCAATGAAGGACCTAATATTCCAGACCCCGAACTACATCCTGAAGGGTGGAAGATGCCTGTGGGTGGATTTGTTTAACGTGGGGTGACCGTTGCACACCAGCCACCACACGGGGCTTGACAGAGCTAGGTCTTGGTCCAGTGGCAAGGGTTAACCAGGACGACTGGAGACCTGCTCTGCTGCATGGACCTAGTGCGTACACATATCGCAGTGTGGGCTGGGCCCGTGCTGCCCCTGGGCCCTCGCCTCTCGGAGTGCTCCCAGATTCACGCCTCTCCTGGGCCCCCGGTCACTTCCCTCTACGGACTCTTGCCGCTCCTTCGCCCCCTCCTGCTGTGCCTGCCCGCACTGCGATCAGCGACCTGGCTTCACAGCCGTCGCCCTCCTGCAGCAGCACGCGCTGCTCCCTGCAGTAGTATACCGCCGCACGCTGCTCCCGGGGCCATTGGAGGGAGCAGCTTGCGGCGGCCCGGCCCGGCCCGGAAATCGGAGCGATCCCGGCCTGCAAGACCATCAGCAAGCCGGGGCCATTGTCGTCCTGGGATACGTGGACCCTACGAAGGCCTTCGTGAAGAGGCTCCAGGGCCACAAGTCTCCGCACCTCTGGGACCACCGGGTACTTCTGTAGAAATGTTTACATTGGAGGCAACCGCCCACAAATTCTGGGCCGATGTTATTGTTTGATATTCTTTGAATAGTTTGATGTATAAGTTGTAGAAATCTTTGGAAATAGGAAATAAAAGAATGTTGTTTGACTGGGGGCGGGTGGTGGGAGCTGGGAGATCCAGTGATGAAAACTCCAGAAATATATCGAACCAGAACTGGCGACTTGAATGCATGCCGTCAAAGGGTTCCGACACTCCCAGAGCTGCTCGCTGTGTTATTCAGCAAAGCATCCGCTCTGACAACGTTCAAGGAGAGATTTCATGTGCAAGAGGGAGTTAGGCACGACTGAATGTCACGTGACTGACACAACAGGCGCGTTGTGAGAATCCCACTGCTTCTCGAAAGCATCTGAAAGCTGGAATATGTCACGCCTTGCCTGTCAGCCGACAGGATCTCCCCCCCCACCCCCCGCCCCATCATCACCCACCCGGAGAGAGCAGACACCACTCCAGCACAAATCTGCACGTCTCCCTTCCATGACAGATGGACATGAATCATATCCTTGGGGCTTTTCTCCAGAAACCAGCCTGCGTACACCCTCCCGGAACAACAGCATGGAAAACGGCACAAGCTGTGTCCGGATCGTCAATTGAAAGAGGCTGCACCATCTCGCAGCGATCGGTGCGTTTGGAAAGAAAGAAAGACTTGCATTTATATAGCGCCTTTCACGACCACCGGATGTCTCAAAGTGCTTTACAGCCAATGAGGTACTTTTGGAGTGAAGTCGCTGTTGGGAACAACAACTTGTATTTATACATCGTGCAAGGTGCTTCACTGGAGCGATTATCAAACAAAATTTGACACCGAGCCGCAAGTGGACACAATGGGGCAAAAATCCTGGCCTTCCCGGGTGTGTACAGGGTGCCTACAGGGCATATACGGATTGTGTACAGGACGTGTACGGATTGTGTACAGGGCGTGTACGGATTGTGTACAGGGCGTGTACGGATTGTGTACAGGGCGTGTATGGATTGTGTACAGGGCATGTACGGATTGTGTGTGGGGCGTATACGGAGTGCGTACGGAGCGCGTACGGAGCATGTACGGGGCGTGTACGGAGTGCATACGGAGCGCGTATGGGGCGTGTACGGTGTATGTATGGGGCGTGTACGGAATGCGTACGGGGCGCGTACGGAGCACGTACGGGGCATGTACAGAGTGCGTACGGAGCGCGTACGGGGCGTGTACGGTGTACGTATGGGGCGCGTACGGAATGTGCACGGACCCAGGAAGGCATCGCAAAAGCCGGTATTTCAGGGCACAATGCACATGCGCTGAAAAGCGGCTTTTCCGATCTGTCAAGCTCCAGCTCGACCGATCCTCCGTATCTCGGGAGCAAGGACATTTGCAAGGGCAAAATCGCGGTATTTACCCATATCCTGCCCGGCAAACGTCCTAAAAACTCTTGCGCCTGATAAAAGAGTCTTGTGAACATCAGGTGACTGGCTAAGTCACTCACAGTGTAACACCTCCACAAACACAGGTGAACACATTACAGGAGTCAACAAGTTTTAAATCAGCTTCACAGATTGAAGGTGATGGGCAGAAGAACCAAAGGCGACGTAAGAAAAAACCTTTTTACGCAGCAAGTGGAATGCGCGGCCTGAGAGGGTGGCGGAGGCAGACTCAATCGTGGCTTTCAAAAGGGACTTGGATAAATACCTGAAGGATAAAAGTGTGCAGGGCTACGGGGAAAGGGCGGGGGGAGTGGGACTGGCTGAGGTGCTCTTGCAGAGAGCCGGCACGGGCTCGACGGGCCGAATGGCCTCCTGTGCTGTGACCGTTCTACGATGAGGGAAGGGGTCGCCACGCCTGATTACCATGAGCTGTCATGCACCCCCTGGCGGACCAGTCCACTGTCATGATGCCCCGATTTTAACTCCAGACGGATTCCCCGCTTGAGCCCCGAGTTAAAATTCCAGTCTGGTCTCAATCACGTCATCGGGCCGCAACATGCACATGTAAAGAAGGACCCTGTTGGCTCTGGGCGGGTGTCCTCGCTGCCCGCTCGGGAGAGCAGGTTAAAATCGCAAATGGTTGCGATTGTGGGGGCTTTCGGATGGGCGAGAGCCCGGGCGATTTTAACTGCCCGCCCGCCAGGTTTCTACTGAGTGAGTCGGGCTAAAATCGCCCTCAGATTGTCCAGGCTCACGCAAGATGGATTTGCGACTTGAACAAGGTCAAGGCCAGTGCCCGTGGAACCATAACACGCAACGAGACCCAGCACTGCCAGGGCACGGCAGCAAGAGGATTAAGAAGAAAACGGCCGGCAAAGTGGCAGATGTTGTAAATAAAATGGATTGGGGCACCCAGCTCACCACTGGGACGCCTGGCACTGAATGATTCATTCCCCCCAAAAAAATCGCACGCCACTAGGTGGCAGTACTCCCCTACTTATACATCGTGCTGGCTTTAGTGATCAACGGATTGTGTCTTGAAGGCGATTTTCCTCTCACACTGAAGGACTCGAGTGGAGACTGCGATCTCCGAGCACCTGCCCCGCGTTTTAATTGTACATTGTCAGTGTCAGCCGTGGCGCAGTGGGCAGTACACTCGACTCCGAGTCACAAGGTCATGGGTTCAAGCCCCATGTGCTCAGAGACTTGAGCACATAAATGCAGGCTGACACTCCCAGTGCAGTGCTGAGGGAGCGCCGCACTGTCGGAGGGGCAGTACTGAGGGAGCGCCGCACTGTCGGAGGGGCAGTGCTGAGGGAGCGCCGCACTGTCGGAGGGGCAGTGCTGAGGGAGCGCCGCACTGTCGGAGGGGCAGTGCTGAGGGAGCGCCGCACTGTCGGAGGGGCAGTGCTGAGGGAGCGCCGCACTGTCGGAGGGGCAGTGCTGAGGGAGCGCCGCACTGTCGGAGGGGCAGTGCTGAGGGAGCGCCGCACTGTCGGAGGGGCAGTGCTGAGGGAGCGCCGCACTGTCGGAGGGGCAGTGCTGAGGGAGCGCCGCACTGTCGGAGGGGCAGTGCTGAGGGAGCGCCGCACTGTCGGAGGGGCAGTGCTGAGGGAGTGCCGCACTGTCGGAGGGGCAGTACTGAGGGAGCACTGCACTGTCGGAGGGGCAGTACTGAGGGAGCGCCGCACTGTCGGAGGGGCCGTCCTTTGGATGAGACGTTTAACCAAGATCCTGTCTGCTCTCTGGATGTAAAAGATCCCATGCCACTATGTTGAAGAGAAGTTCTCCACAATGTCCTGCCCAATAATTATTCCTCCAGCAAGATCCCTGATCAGACCCCGGGTAGCAGTAAGGGAGGCTACAATTAGCCTGAGCCTACTTCGGAAAGAAATTGCATTTCTATAGCACCTTTCGCAACCGTAGCACATCCCAAAGTGTTTCACAGCTAATAAAGTACTTTTGAAATGTCGTCATAGGAACAGGAGGAGACCATTTAGTCCCTCAAGCCTGTTCCGCCTTTCAATTATATCACGGCTGATCTGCATCGTAACCAACAAAAAGATATCAATCTCAGTTTTGGAATTTTCAATTAACCCTCCCGGCCTCAACAGCTTTTTTTTAGGGGAGAGAGTTCCCGATTCCCAGCACCCTTTGTGTGAGGAATGTTTCCTGACATCACCCATGAATGTCCGGGCTCCAATTGTAGAAAAGAAGTCTTGCATTTATATAGCTCCTTTCACGACCACCTCAAAGCGCTTTACAGGCAATGAAGTACTTTACAACAGTGACTACACTCCAATGTGGGAATCACAAATGACCAGATCATCTGCTTTAGTGATGTTGATTGAGGGATAAATATTGGCCCCAGGACACTGGGGAGAACTCCCCTGCTCTTCTTCGAAATAGTGGCATGGGACCATCTGAGAGGGAAGACGGGGCCTCGGTTTAACGTCTCATTCGAAAGACGGCACCTCTGACAGTGCGGCATTCCTTCAGCACTGCCCCTCTGACAGTGCGACGCTCCCTCAGTACTGCCCATCCGACAGTGTGGCGCTCCCTCAGTACTGCCCCTCCGACAGTGCGGCGCTCCCTCAGTACTGACCCTCCGACAGTGCGGCTCTCCCTCAGCACTGCCCCTCCAGCAGTGCGGCACTCCCTCAGCACTGCCCCTCCGACAGTGCGGCGCTCCCTCAGCACTGCACTGGGAGTGTCAGCCTAGGTTTTTGTGCTCAAGTCTCTGGAGTGGGACTTGAACCCACGACCTTCTGACTCCGAGGCGAGAGTGTTGCCCACTGAGCCACAGCTGACACTTTCAGTTGATACCTGTGGTGTTCCGTATCATAGTCCAGTCACGTTGTACATTCCTCATTCCTGTTGTGTAAAGGCGCACGGGATGGTGTGAAGGCCACTAATAATGGAGGGGTCGCTGGAACACGCACCCTGGAAATTTCAATCACCTGGTCCTGGTTGCCATTTGCCGCTGGATTTGCAGAAAGCCATATCGCCGCAGAATACGGAACCATCACAGCAACAGCCGTCCACAGTCCCAGGGCACTGGAGGGCTTTGCAGACAGATTAATGAGCTGACACAGCATTTGCAATAACCCAAAGCCTGCCTCGGGGTAGACCAACTACAGGCTTCAACTGCAGCACACCTCAAATCTATTGCACCCCGGGGTTAAATTAACTCAATCAAGGAAAAGCTTTCAGCCATTTCGCTTAGCACTCGAACAACAGTCTCTTGTGTGTGATATCAGCAGCATAAACTCTTGTTCCATTGCAGACTGGAGTCGGTGTTCGGAGAAGAGAAGTTACTGAGGTACATTAACAGGCATTAGCGACCCATTGTCGGGTGGCTGCCCAGGAAAATCACAGTCACAACTTCCAACTAGTAATATGCTTCATTTGCTGCTTGATTAGAATCATTCTTCATTAGTGGATTCACCTGGTTAATAGAATCCATGGGTTTAGTACAAACCCTAGTTAGTGGATTCACCTGGTTAATGAAATCCATGGGTTAAATCCCTAGTTACCCAAAAAGAGTTTAAATTCCTAGTTAGTGGAGTCATGTATTGGTTAGTGTAAAGACAGGTTAATAGAAACATAGAAAATAGGTACAGGAGCAGGTCATTCGAGCCTGCACCACCATTCAATAAGATCATGGCTGATCATTCACCTCAGTACCCCATTCCTGCTTTCTCTCCGTACCCCTTGATCCCTTTAGCCGTAAGGGCCATACCTAACTCCCTCTTGAATATATCTAACGAACTGGCCTCAACAACTTTCTGTGGTAGAGAATTCCACAGGTTCACCACTCTCTGGGTGAAAAAGTTTCTCCTCATCTCGGTCCTAAATGGCTTACCCCTTATCCTTAGACTGTGACCCCTGGTTCTGGACTTCCTCAACATTGGGAACATTCTTCCTGCTTCTAACCTGTCCAATCCCGTCAGAATTTGATATGTTTCTATGAGATCCCCTCTCATTCTTCTAAATTCCAGTGAGTATAAACCTAGTCGATCCAGTCTTTCTTCATATGTCAGTCCTGTCATCCGGGAATCAATGTGGTGAACCTTCGTTGCACTCCCTCAATAGCAAGCATGTCTTTCCTCCGATTAGGAGACCAAAACTGAACACAATACTTAAGGTGTGGTCTCACCAAGGCCCTGTACAACTGCAGTAAGACCTCCCTGCTCCTATACTCAAATCCTCTCGCTATGAATGCTATTTGCTTTCTTCACCGCCTGCTGCATGCCAACCTTCAGTGACTGATGTACCATGACACCCAGGTCTCGTTGCACCTCCCCTTTTACTAATCTATCACCGTTCAGATAATAATCTGCCTTCCTGGTTTTGCCACCAAAGTGGATAACCTCACATTTATCCACATTATTTTGCATCTGCCATGCATTTGCCCACTCGCCTAACCTGTCCAAGTCATTGGGCTGGTGTGATGAAGGTTATTGGAACTGTGGAGCTGGTGTGATCACCAATTGATGGGGCCGATTGGTGAAGTAATTTGCCCAGTGTGACCATTTCTTTCACAAGAGACCTTTCTATTATACTAAGTGCATGTTCTCCTCCATCTGAATCCAGTGCAATTCGAGGTGGGGCAACTTGCGTCAAATATTCCCGCTCTGCGTAACGATGTTTCAGTTTAAGTGGGAGAATGTCGAAATGTTTCATTCACACCCGCCGGGGCTGTGTTACTGCTGCAATCCAGAAACCAATCAGGCAGTCTTGCAAGATGGAGTTTGTCAATTCCCAGGAGCTGCTGAATGTGAGGTTGATTGAAAGGTTAATAAACCTGGAACAGTTGATGTAAGAACAACACCATTTAAAAAGAAAGGCTTGCATTTATATAGCGCCTTTCACGACCACCTGACATCTTAAAGCACTTTACAGCCAATGAAGTACTCTTTGAATTGTAGTCACTGTTGTGACTCAGGATTGCTACCAGTGCCACGTGCTGGTCAGCGTAGGACTAGCAGGATAGTTAAGATGAATACGTGGCTTGAGGAGTGGTGCAGGAGGGAGGGATTTAAATTCCTGGGACATTGGAACCAGTTCTGGGAGAGGTGGGACCAGTACAAACCGGATGGTCTGCACCTGGGCAGGACTGGAACTGATGTCTGAGGGAGACTATTTGCTCGTGCTGTTGGGGAGGGGTTAAACTAATATGGCAGGGGGATGGGAATCTATGCAGGGAGACAGAGGGAAATAAAATGGGGGCAGAAGAAAAAGGTAGAAAGGAGATAAGGAAAAGTGGAGGGCAGAGAAATCAAGGGCAAAAATTAAAAAGGGCCACATTACATAATTCTAAAAGGACAAAGAGTGTTAAAAAAACAAGCCTGAAGGCTCTGTGCCTCGATACGAGGAGCATTCGTAATAAGGTGGACGAACTAACTGCGCAGACAGCTGTTAACAGATATGATGTAATTGGGATTACAGAGACATGGCTCCAGGGTGACCAAGGCTGGGAACTCAACATCCAGGGGTTATCAATATTCAGGAAGGATAGACAGAAAGGAAAACGAGGTGGGCTAGCGCTGCTGGTTAAAGAGGAGATTAACGCAATAGTAAGGAAGGACATTCGTTTGGATGATGTAGAATCTGTATGGTTAGAATTGTGGAACACCAAAGGGTAGAAAACGCTAGTTGGAGTTGTGTACAGACCACCAAACAATAGTAGTGAGGTTGGGGATGGCATCAAACAGGAAATTAGGGATAAGTGCAATAAGGGTACAGCAGTTATCATGGGTGACTTTAATCTACATATAGATTGGGCTAACCAAACTGGTAGCAATACGGTGGAGAAGGATTTCTTGGAGTGTATAAGGGATGAATTTCTAGACCAATATGTCGAAGAACCAACTAGAGAGCAGGCCATCCTAGACTGGGTGTTGTGAAATGAGAGAGGACTAATTAGCAATCTTGTTGTGCGAGTCCCCTTGGGGAAGAGTGACCATAATATGGTAGGATTCTTCATTAAGATGGAGAGTGACTCAGTTAATTCAGAGACTAGGGTCCTGAACTTAAAGAAAGGTATCTTCGATGGTAATAGACGTGAATTGGCTAGGATAGACTGGCGAGTGATACTTAAATGTTTGATGACGGATAGGAAATGGCAGACATTTAAAGATCACATGGATGAACTTCGACAATTGTACATCCCTGTCTGGTGTAAAAATAAAACGGGGAAGGTGGCTCACAAGGGAAATTAGGGATAGTGTTAAATCCAAGGAAGAGGCATATAAATTGGCCAGAAAAAGCAGCAAACCCGAAGACTGGGAGAAATTTAGAATTCAGCAGAGGAGGACAAAGTGTTTAATTAGGAGGGGGAAAATGGAGTATGAGAGGAAGCTTGCAGGGAACATAAAAACTGATTGCAAAAGCTTCTATAGCTATGTGAAGAGAAAAAGATTAGTGAAGACAAATGTAGGTCCCTTGCAGTCAGAATCAGGTGAATTTATAATGGGGAACAAAGAAATGGCAGACCAATTGAAAAAATACTTTGGTTTTGACTTCACGAAGGAAGACACAAATAACCTTCCGAAAATACTAGGGGACCGAGGGCCTAGCGAGAAGGAGGAACTGAAGGAAATCCTTATTCGTCAGGAAATTGTGTTAGGGAAATTGATGGGATTGAAGGAACGATAAATCTCCAGGGCCTGATAGTCTGCATCACAGAGTATTTAAGGAAGTGGCCCTAGAAATAGTGGATGCATTGGTGGTCATTTTCCAACATTCTATTGACTCTGGATTAGTTCCTATGGATTGGAGGGCAGCTAATGTAACACCACTTTTTAAAAAAGGAGTAAGGGAGAAAACAGGGAATTATAGACCGGTTAGCCTGACATCGGTAGTGGGGAAAATGTTGGAATCGATTATTAAAGATGTAATAGCAGCGCATTTGGAAAGCAGTGACAGGATCGGTCCAAGTTAGCATGCATTTATGAAAGGGAAATCATGCTTGACAAATTTTCTAGAATTTTTTGAGGATGTAACTGGTAGAGTGGACAAGGGAGAACCAGTGGATGTGGTGTATTTGGACTTTCAAAAGGCTTTTGACAAGGTCCCACACAAGAGATTAGTGTGCAAAATTAAAGCACATGGTATTGGGGTTAATGTATTGACGTGGATAGAGAACTGGTTGCCAGACAGGAAGCAAAGAGTAGGAATAAACGGGTCCTTTTCAGAATGGCAGGCAGTGACTAGTGGGGTACCGCAAGGTTCAGTGCTGGGACCCCAGCTATTTACAATATACATTAATGATTTAGACGAAGGAAGTGAATGTAATATCTCCAAGTTTGCAGATGACACTAAGCTGAGTGGCAGTGTGAGCTGTGAGGAGGATGCTAAGAGACTGCAGGGTGACTTGGACAGGTTAGGTAAGTGGGCAAATGCATGGCAGATGAAGTATAATGCAGATAAAATGTGAGGTTATCCACTTTGGTGGTAAAAACAGAGAGACAGACTATTATCTGAATGGTGACAGATTAGGAAAAGGGAAGGTGCAACGAGACCTGGGTGTCATGGTACATCAGTCATTGAAGGTTGGCATGCAGGTACAGCAGGCGGTTAAGAAAGCAAATGGCATGTTGGCCTTCATAGCGAGGGGATTTGAGTACAGGGGCAGGGAGGTGTTGCTACAGTTGTACAGGGCCTTGGTGAGGCCACACCTGGAGTATTGTGTACAGTTTTTGTCTCCTAACTTGAGGAAGGACATTCTTGCTATTGAGGGAGTGCAGCGAAGATTCACCAGACTGATTCCCGGGATGGTGGGACTGACCTATCAAGAAAGACTGGATCAACTGGGCTTGTATTCACTGGAGTTCAGAAGAGTGAGAGGGGACCTCATAGAAACGTTTAAAATTCTGACGGGTTTGGACAGGTTGGATGCAGGAAGAATGTTCCCAATGTTGGGGAAGTCCAGAACCAGGGGTCACAGTCTAAGGATAAGGGGTAAGCCATTTAGGACCGAGATGAGGAGAAACTTCTTCACCCAGAGAGTGGTGAACCTGTGGAATTCTCTACCACAGAAAGTAGTTGAGGCCAATTCACTAAATATATTCAAAAGGGAGTTAGATGAAGTCCTTACTACTCGGGGGATCAAGGGGTATGGCGAGAAAGCAGGAAGGGGGTACTAAGGTTTCATGTTCAGCCATGAACTCATTGAATGGCGGTGCAGGCTAGAAGGGCTGAATGGCCTGCTCCTGCACCTATTTTCTATGTTTCTATGTTTCTATGTACAGTTTTGGTCTCCTAATCTGAGGAAGGACATTCTTGCTATTGAGGGAGTGCAGCGAAGGTTTACCAGACTGATTCCCAGGATGGTAGGCCTGACATATGAGGAAAGACTGGATCGACTAGGCTTATACTCACTGGAATTTAGAAGAATGAGAGGGGATCTCATAGAAACATATAAAATTCTGACAGGATTGGACAGGTTAGATGCAGGAAGAATGTTCCCGATGTTCGGGAAGTCCAGAACCAGGGGTCACAGTCTAAGGATAAGGGGTAAGCCATTTAGGACCGAGATGAGGAGAAACTTCTTCACTCAGAGAATTGTGAACCTGTGGAATTCTCTACCACTGAAAGTTGTTGAGGCCAGTTCGTTAGATATATTCAAAAGGGAGTTAGATGTGGCCCTTACAGCTAAAGGGATCAGGGGGTATGGAGAGAAAGCAGGAATGGTGTACTGAAGTTGCATGATCAGCCATGATCTTATTGAATGGTGGTGCAGGCTCGAAGGGCCGAATGGCCTACTCCTGCACCTATTTTCTATGTAATGTAGGAAACGCGGCAGCCAATTTACGTACAGCAAGCTCCCACAAACAGCAATGTGATAACGGCCACAAAATCTGTTTTAGTGATGTTGATTGAGGGATAAATATTGCCCCAAGACACGGGGGAGAACTCCCCTGCTCTTCAAAATAGTGCCACAGATCATGTACGTCCTCCTGAGAGAACAGACGGGGCCTCGGTTTAACGTTTCATGCGAAAAACAGCACCTCCGACAGTATGGCGCTCCCTCAGCACTGCACTGGGAGTGTCAGCCTGGACTTTATGCTTAAGTCCCTGGAGTGGGACTTGAACCCACAACCTTCTGACCCAGAAGCGAGAGTGCTGCCCACTGAGCCACAGCTGACTCTAAATGTACTTTAATGTTTTACGCTGGTGGATCTCCCGTGCTATTGTTCACAGCGAGATGTTACGCTGTTTTATGAGGACAGGAGTGTTACTTTATGGAGTGCGCAAAGTATTATTGTGCTGTCTAACCTCGACTGTGCCTTTCTGTCAATTTGAGGCTAATTCCTGTTAGACACATCCTGAAGGTAACTTTATCTAAAGATTGGCTTGTAAGTCGCTAGTTCCTCTCCAAGGTTAGAAGAAACCAGCAGGTGCTGACTGGATCTCTGTTTTCTTACACATCTTTTTAAAAGTGTAACAAAAACTTGCATATGTGACGGTGAGGTGTGAGTGACATGTGTTCAAACTGTTATCTGTGCTTGCAAATGAGGGTTTGAGGCGAGGGCCCAGGGACAGCACGGGCCAGCCCACACTGCGATGTGTGCGCGCACTAGGTCCGTGCAGCCGAGCTGGTCTCCAGTTAGTTTTGGGTAATCCTTGCCACTGGACCAAGACCTAGCTCTGTCAAGCCCGTGTGGTGGCTGGTGTTCAACGGCCACCACACGTTAAAAAAATCCACGCACAGGCATCTTCCACCCTCTCAATTGGAGTTCAGGATCATCTGGAATATTGTGTCCTCCATTGAAACATCTGTGAACTCTTGCAGAAGCAAGTCATCCTCATTCGATGATGATGATGACCTGTGCTTAGCTTATCTCCCTTGGCATTGCACATGGATAGTGCAGTTGTGATGTTTAGTTCCCAGTCTGACCTGCCCCTTTGAGGGCACCGTCCCTGGGGAGGTCATCTGGACTGGTCCAGGGGTCAACCCGTTTAATTGCAGTTTGCAGACGCCCTGTAAATTCCTTGCTCCAGGTCAGGAAAACAACAGCACGCAAGCACTGGTTCTCTTTCTATCCCCTTTTTTCCCAAATCTGAAGTGAGACGTGTGACGTGTGATGTCTGGGGGCGTGCCTGCCCTTCTCAAGCCTCCTGTGGCATTGTCCATTCACCGTGTTTGATACCAAGACGCATCGCGCCCTCTCCTCCCCTGACTCATCCTTTCCCGGAACCTCACAGCCATGGGGCTCCTCACCGCTTCCCTTCCTCCTGCAGCCCGACGGGCTTTAACATCCCCAAACTTAGCGTCTCCTACCCAACTACTTTAAGGAGGAATATACTTGCATTGGAGGCAGTTCAGAGAAGGTTCACCAGGTTGATTCCTGGGGTTGACTTATGAAGAAAGGTTGAGCAGGTTGGACCTGTACTCATTGGAGTTTAGAAGAATGAGAGGTGATCTTATTGAAACATACAAGATTCTGAGGGGACTCGACAAGGTAGATGCAGAGAGGATGTTTCCCCTCGTGGGGGAATCTAGAACTCGGGGGCACAGTTTAAGAATAAGGGGTCGCCCATTTAAAACTGAGATGAGGAGAAATTTCTTCTCTCAGAGGGTTGTAAATCTGTGGAATTCTCTGCCCCAGAGAGCTGTGGAGGCTGGGTCATTGAATATATTTAAGGTGGAGTAGACAGATTTTTGAACGATAAGGGAGTGAAGGGTTAATGGGGAGCGGGCAGTCCATGATCAGATCAGCCACGATCGTATTGAATGGTGGAGCAGGCTCGAGGGGCCGAATGGCCGACTCCTGCTCCTGTTATGTCTCTATGGCTCCTGTTCCTGTGATTCCGTTGTCCTTGTGTAAACTTGGCTAAGGATGGGACTGAATGGGTGGTATGGGGCATTGATA
The DNA here is from genome assembly GCF_044704955.1 of Pristiophorus japonicus. Lineage (NCBI taxonomy): Eukaryota > Metazoa > Chordata > Chondrichthyes > Pristiophoridae > Pristiophorus > Pristiophorus japonicus. The sequence continues at coordinate 67,781,994 of NC_091997.1, forward strand.
TAAAAAAAAAAGCTCTTCATTTCAGTAATTTATACTGAGTCTCCAATCGATGGAGTGAGTATGGGAATTCGAGCGACGGGAACCTGGTGAGGCTGACATATTGATTGACCCAGATCATGCCGAAGGCTCCTTCGTAAATGATGGAGCTACAAAGATCTCTCAGAAATATTTAACCGCCTCGCAGACAGCCTGATGGATGAGCAGGCAGCAGGATGCCTGAAGATTGATGGCCTGTGAAGTTGTTGTCTCTCTTTGCTCTGTTGCAATCTGATTTTCTTTTTTCATCTCCCTTTCCACGGAAAAACAAACACGGGCTCTCCCGTCGTTTTACATCTTCCCCCTCCGGCCGAGTCAGCCTCGACTCTCGTTAAACGTTTCTTCTCCCACCAACCCCCCACCCCCACCAATGGATCAAAATTGGATAACATACTGATCTCATCCCTGCCTTTGTTACCTCCAGACTTGACTATTCCAATGCACCCCTGGTTGGCCTCCCACATTCTACCCGACGTAAACTAGAGGTGATCCAAAAATTCAGCTGCCCCGTGTTCTAACTCGCACCGAGTCACGCTCACCCATCACCCCCTGTGCTCGCTGCCCCGTGTTCTAACTCGCACCGAGTCCCGTTCACCCATCACCCCCTGTGCTCACTGCCCTGTGTCCTAACTCGCACCGAGTCCCGTTCACCCATCACCCCCTGTGCTCACTGCCCTGTGTCCTAACTCGCACCGAGTCCCGTTCACCCATCACCCCCCTGTGCTCGCTGACCTACACTGACCCCCGGTTAAGCAACGCCTCGATTTCAAAATTCTCATCGTTTACAAATCCCTCCATGGCCCTCGCCCCTCCCTAGTTCTGTAATCTCCTCCAGCCCCACAAACCCCCGAGATGTCTGCACTCCTCTAATTCTGCCCCTGAGCATCCCTGATTATAATCACTCAACCATCGGTGGCCGTGCCTTCTGTTGCCCAGGCCCCAAGCTCTGGAACTCCCTCCCTAAACGTCTCCTCCTCTTTTTCCTCCTTCAAGACACTTCTTAAAACCGACCTCTTTGACCAAGCTTTTAGTCACCTGCGCTAATTACTACTGCGGCTCGGTGTCAAATTTTTGTCTCCTAATACTCCTGCAAAGTGCCTTGGGACATTTCACTATGTTAAAGGCGCTATATAAATATAGGTTGTTGCTGTTGTCTCGCCCGTCCTTAAGGAAGTTGCAGCAAGATGGTTACATCCCTCTCCCTCTGCTGACTGGTGCTGGGATATGGGGTCCACAGCTATGTACCCCCGTGGGCCTTCGTCACGGGCAAGGCCAGGCCGTGAGTCTCAGTTGGACCAATAGCAGCGCTGTACCGGAGCTTGATCCTGCCCCTTCCCCGGTGCACAACCCGGGACCTCTCCAACACAGATCAATCGGCAGCAATGAGGAACAAGAAATGGAGCACCTGCCTGACGGGGCAGTGGCAGCAGATTCAATGGTAACTTCCAAAAGGGGAATTAGATAAATACTTGAGGGGGGGGGGAAAATTGCAGGGCTCTGGAGAAAGAGCGGGGGGCGGGAGTGGGACTGATTGGATCGCTCTACCAAAGAGACAGCACAGTAACGATGGGCCGAATGGCCTCCTTCTGTGCTAAGATTCTGCAGGAGTCCTAGCCCAGAATGCTGAAGCCTCTCTTGCCCTTTCAACTGATCTCAGCGTACGATAGGACAGTGGTTATATTACGGGACCAGTAATCCAGGGGCCTGGACTAACGATCCCGAGACAGGAGTTCAAATCCCACCACGGCAGCTGGGGAATTTAAATTCAGTTAACTAAATCTGGAATAAAAAGCAAGTATCAGTAATGGTGAGCGTAAAACTACTGCGTTATCTTAAAGACCCATCTGGTTCACTAATGCCCTTTAGAGAAGGAAATCTGCCGCCCTTACCCGGTCTGGCCGATATGTGACTCCAGACTCACAGCAATGTGATTGACTCTTAAATGGCCCAACGAACCACTCAGTTGTATTCAAGAAGGCGGCTCACCACCACCTTCTTGAGGGTAATTAGGGATGGGCTTGCTGGTGATCGCCCACATCCTGAGAATGAATTTAGGAACAGTCAGCATGCCCCTGGGATCAGTCTGGGGGCGTCCCTGATGGGTACAATCCAATCCCATACCAGTTCTCCACTAGGACGCCTCTGAAGTAAGCATTTAAATGGTGGTTGTTCCTACCCATAATCCTCAGTGCAAGCAAAACTACTCTATAACCTCCTGGGAAAAGAAAGACTTGCATTTCTATAGCACCGTTCACGGCCACCTCAAAGCCCTTTACAGCCAATGAAGTACTTTTGGAGTGTAGTCACTGTTGTAATTTGTGCACAGCAAGCTCCCACAAACAGCAATGTGATAATGACCAGATCATCTGTTTTAGTGATGTTGATTGAGGGATAAATATTGGCCCCAGGACACCGGGGAGAACTCCCCTGCTCTGATTTGAAATAGTGCCATGGGATCTTTTACGTCATCTGAGAGATCAGAGGGGTCCTTGGTTTAATGTCACATCCGAGAGACGGCACCTCCGACAGTGCAGCGCTCCCTCAGTACTGACCCTATGACAGTGTGGCACTCCCTCAGTACTGCCCCTCCGACAGTGCAGTACTCCCTCGGTGGGGGGCTCCCTCAGTTCTGCCTCTCCGACAGTGCGACGCTCCCTCAGTACTGCCCCTCCGACAGTGTGGCACTCCCTCAGTACTACGCTGGAGTGTCAGCCTGGATTTTTGTGCTCAAGTCCCTGGAGTGGGACTTGAACCCACAACCTTCTGACTCAGAGGCGAATGTGCTGCCCACTGAGCCCCGGCTGACACTTGCCCTGCTGCTGAAGAGCAGGGAGTCGGAATTACTCCCTGCGTTCAAGCCCAGAGCAGACTGACGGAATGTCTGAAGGTTTGCGAGGCTGTAACGGGAAACCGTGAGGAGGGTGACGTGTGGAATCGCAGCGCGGTCCCTAACTCGTACCGGTGACATGCTGCGTCTGGTAGTGTAGAGACCTATTGAGATGGGAGGAAGGGAAATTAAATACATTTCGAAGTGCAGTCAAATTGTGTAGGGAAATGCAGCAATGCGTTTGCACAAAGGATGTAACCTTGTGTGGAGTGTGGAGTGAAGGGTTACTGGGCCCCAAATGGCCCCCAGGCTATATTGTTAGTGTCACCGCTGGAGTATGCTTTTAATACAGGATATTTTAGGCAGCTCCCCTACACCCGCCCCTCCCTCCTCTCCCTCCCCCTTCTCTCCTACCCCCCCATCTTCTTCCCCTCCCCATCCCCTCCACCTTTCCCCCCTACCCCCCGCTCTTCTCCCCTCTCCCCTTCCCTCTCCACTTTCACCTCCCCCAACTCCCTCCACCTCCCCCTCCCCTTCCCCCCTCTCCTCCTCCCAGCCCAATGTCCCCCACTCTCCACCTCCCCCTCCCCCAACTCCCTCCACCTCCACCTCCCCTTCCCCCCTCTCCTCCTCCCAGCCCAATGTCCCCCACTCTCCACCTCCCCCTCCCCCAACTTCCTCCACCTCCACCTCCCCTTCCCCCCTCTCCTCCTCCCAGCCCCATGTCCCTCCCTCTCCACCTCCCCCTCCCCCAACTCCCTCCACCTACCCCTCCCACTCCCCTTACCCCCTCTCCTCCTCCCAGCCCCATGCCCCTCCCTCTCCACCTCCCCCTCCCCCTCCCACAACTCCCTCCGCCTCCCACTCCCCTTCACGCCCCCCCCCTCCCACCTCTCCACCTCCCAACCCCCTCCACCAGATTGGCTGCGTCTCACTAAGAATGGACCCCGCGGTAAAGGAGACACTTCTGCAGACATATTGAACCTGATCGGAATATAGATGGTGCGCTGCCTGTCGGCCGGGTCAGTGGTGCATGTCCCTTGGATGAAGAGCTGTAAGGATCAGTGGGAGGCCAGGCTCTAATAGTGTAATGTCATGTTCCCTTGGCTGAAACGGGATTGATCGACTTTGAGCGAGAATATTGTGTGGCCCCAGGATCTCTCAGTACCACCTGTACTGTATCAGCCTCGGTACAAAGCGTTAAAAGGCTGCTTTGCCGAGGAAAGTAATGGTTTTTATAAAGACTGCCCTGTAAGATGTAGCTCATCACACAGCAGTTACAGCGATGAATTGTCAAGTAAGATGCTGCAGGATTTAAAAATGGATGAATTATCTCTTATCTTTAATCTGCTTCTGCTCTTGCAGCTCTTTGCCCTCTGACCAACATGAGCACAGTGCCTTTAATGTAACAGAGCCTCCCACAACACTTTAGGACAAGGAACATATTGGAGCAGGAGGAGGCCATTCAGCCCCTCAAGCCTGTCTCGCCCTTCGATGAGATCACGGCTGATCTGTATCTTAACTCCATCCACCTGTCTTGGCTCCCTTACCTTGTTGGTCCCTTGGCCAGTGAAAGTATATTCATCTCAGATTTAAGATGATGAACTGAGATCGCGTCGACTGCCTTTTGTGGGAGAGAGTTACACACTTCAACCACCCTCTGTGCGAAGAAGTGTTTCCTGACGTCTTTCGGATGAGATGTTAAACCGAGGCCCCGTCTGCCCACTCAGGTGGATGTAAAAGATCCCATGGCACTAATTCGAAGAAGAGCAGGGGAGTTCTCCCCCGTGTCCTGGGGCCAATATTTATCCCTCAATCAACATCACTAAAACAGATTATCTGGGTCATTATCACATTGCTGTTTGTGAGAGCTTGCTGTGCGCAAATTGGCTGCCGCGTTTCCCACATTACAACAGGTACTATGCTCCAAAAGTACTTAATTGGTGTGGTGAAAGGTGTTGGATAGATGTCTTTCCATATCAACGCCTCCGATTTTTGAATGTGAGTTTTAAAAAAAAATCTAAGCGTTGCTGCAATCTTGTAATGTTTTATCAGGATATCCTTCTGGGAAGCACAATGTCGTGTTGTTGCTGTTGGCTACCATGAGTGCAACATCTTAGCCACACATTCGCTCCCCCTGACAACCAAAAAAGCCACAAATGCGCACACAGACAGAGAGACAGTGGAGATAACGTCAGTAAAGACGAGCTGAGATATGGTCAGTAACACTCAGAGGGCTCTCCGATAACACCAGGCCCAGCTCCCAGTCACCGTGCTGTATTATACAGAAGTGTAGATGGCAGTTGAACATCTGGGCCCGGGGGCTGGAGGGGGCCCGTGTCCTCTGCCTTCGCTCATGGAGAGCCCCAGTAATCTGATCTCCTTGTCTTCGAGCTTTGCCAACAAACGCACACGAAGGTTAAAGTTCGCACGCAGCACGACATGCGACGAGGAGTGATGAGGCACGGGCCCCAACGACGGTGTCCATTACTAATCAGCAATGCAGTTAGCCACATCCGGATTCCCAACGAGTCACATGTGGCTCTCGGGTTGGGTCACACTGGACAACGCCCACGTTGAATACCTTTGCCGTTATTCACAGGCAGAGCCGAGTCCTGGTGGCACAATCAAATGGTGCCTCCAAAAGCTGAAATGATTTTTTTAAAAGGAGAAGGGACGATGGAGAAAGTTCGTGGCCTCGAGAAAACACAGGCACAAGTGTCGAGATTGAAGCTCCAATGCAGTTGTTGGCAGTGTTACTGTAACGACGCTTAAAGGATTGCTCTGTCTCCTATCTGGCTGGAGGTATTAAACGAGTTAAGATAAACAGGTTTTTAGCCCCTGACCATCAGTCATTTCTAAAAGAACCTACTTGCATTTATATAGCGCCTTTCACAACCTCAGGATGTCCCAAAGCGCTTTACAGCCAATGAAGTACTTTTTGAAGTGTTGTAATGTAGGAAATGCAGCAGCCAATTTGCACACAGCAAGCTCCCACACACAGCAATGTGATAATGACCAGATAATCTGTTTTAGTGATGTTGATTGAGGGATAAATATTGGCCCCAGGACACCGGGCATAATGCAATGTATTTGCTTCATGGGTTCTTTGCTGAAGAATTCATAGCAGCACATTGCTATTAAGAACTAGTTGGTTTATTAGCAAAAGGTTTAACAATCACACTACACATTACCGGTTCATCCACCAGGCTCACAACTGCATACCTCATCGTGGATCCCCCGAACCCAACTGGCTGGGGTTTTATTGAGTCTTGTGAACATCACATGACTGGCTCAGTCACTCACAATGCAACAGCTCCACAACTATTTTTGTAAAACAATAAATCGTGCCCCCTTTTAAAGGGGCACTAAAACCAATAAATTAAACAAATTAAACTTTTGATGTTAAACGATCAAATTAAATTTGGTTGCCGGGGGTGATGATGCACTCCAGTCCTGCCTGCGCCCACCTCTCGCGGAAGGCCGCAAGCGTACCGGTGGACACCGCGTGCTCCATCTCCAGGGACACCCTGGCTCGAACGTAGCCATGGAACAGAGGCAGGCAGTCAGGCTGAACAACCCCCTCGACCGCCCGCTGCCTGGACCGGCTGATGGCGCCCTTGGCCGTGCCCAGGAGCAGTCCTACGAGGAGGCCCTCGGACCTACCCGCTCCCCTCCGCACAGGGTGCCCAAAGATCAGGAGTGTGGGACTGAAGTGCAACCAGAATTTGAGGAGCAGCCCCTTTAAATATTGGAAGAGGGGCTGCAGCCTCGCACATTCCGTAAAAACATGGAACACGGACTCCTTCAGACCGCAGAAATTGCAGGCGGCCTGGGAGCCCGTGAACCGACTTAAAAATTTGTTGCACGGGACTGCTCCGTGCAACACCCTCCAGGCCAAGTCCCCAATAAATACAGGGAGGACTCCCGCATAGAGAGCACTCCATCGGGGACCCCCGCCTACTCCGGCTGACAAGATGGTGCAACAGCTCTACAAACCTGTGAGCATACTCCCAGGTGCAAACATTACAGATAACTCCCCTGTTCGTCTTCATCCGAAAGACGGCACCTCCGACAGTGCAGCGCTCCCTCAGCACTGCGCTGCGAGATATTGTGCGCGAGTCTCCCATGAGGGTTAGACTGAGAGGCGAGGGTGCTGCCCACTGAGCCACTCCTGCCTGTTGTGACGCACAGACCTGGAAGATCCCAGGCTGAAACCACGAGAAAATGTCGCACAATCCAATTGACATTTCTGTGGCTGATCCTGCCCCATATTCCCTGGGAGTTGTGTAGGTTGTAATTGGAATAAGTTGCCTGTTCTGCTCTGACATGCAGTGATTGGCGTTTCTAACGATGGGATTAGTGTCACAGCGAGACTCCCCAGGTACAGCCAATGATGGGGAAGGCAAATTGTTATGTTAGGCTTTAATGCAAAGCGGTTTGGGTATATGGCTTCCGGAGTAGTTCCAGCATTTTCCGATCTTAGATTTCTAACAGTAATGTCACATTTAAGGTGATTGGCAAAAGAACCAGGGACGACCGATAAAGGGATAAGGGGTTATGGGGAGCGGGCGAGGAAGTGGACCTGAGTCCATGATCGGATCAGCTGTGATCGTATCAAATGGCGGAGCAGGCTCGAGGGGCCGTATGGCCTACTCCTGCTCCTATTTCTTATGTCCTTATGACACGAGGAAAATATGTTTTACACAGCGAGTGGTTAGGATTTGGAATGGGTGGTGGGCACAGATTCAATATTAACCTTCAAAAGAGAATTGAATAAATACTTAAAGGAGAAACAATTGTAGGGATATGAAGAAAGAGCGTGGAGTGGGACAAAGACTTCTGTTACTATTCTATGATGAGTGAGGAAATCTTGCTGCAATTATATCGGGCCCTGATGAGACTGCACCTGGTGTACTGTGTACGGTTTTGGTCTCCTTACCTTAGGATGGATGTACTTGCCTTAGAGGGCGACTACACTTCAAAAAAGTATTTCATTGGCTGTGAATGCTTTGGGATGGTCTGGTGGTCGTGACAGGTGCTATATAAATGCAAGTCTGTCTTTGTTCCCAGATTGATCCCTTCGAGCAGAGATTGAGTAGACTGGGCCTATACTCTTAGAGTTTAGAAGAATGAGAGGTGATCTCATTTAAACGTGTAAAGTTCTTAGAGGGCTTGACAGGGTAGATGCAGGGAGGATGTTTCCCCCCGGGCTGGGGAGTCTAGAACCAGGGGTCACAGTCTCAGGATAAGGGGTCGGCCATTTAGGATTGAGATGAGGAGAAATTTCTTCACTCAGAGGGGGGTGAATCTTTGGAATTCTCTGCCCCAGAGGGCTGTGGAGGCTCAGTCGCTGAGTATATTTAAGGCTGAGATCTTGAATATACTCAATGACTGATTGATGGATTTTTGGACTCTAGGGGAATCAAGGAATATGGAGATTGGGCGGGAAAGTGGAGTTGAGGTCGAAGATCAGCCAAGATCTTATTGAATGGCGGAGCAGGCTCGAGGGGCCGAATGGCCGACTCCTGCTCCTAACTCTTCTGTTCCCGATCCAAACTGGTGGCTATCAGTGAAACGCTGTTAAATATTTCCCCACTCCCACAGTGGCTCATTTGGTCAGGTCCGTTGCCCAGTATGGAACTGAGTCGCGTAGAACAGGAAGATCCCATGGCTCTGTCTGGTCTCAGTCGGGGGGGGTGGGGGAGGTGAATACAGGGCTGAACAAATCTGCCTCTGTGGTCCTGGGTTAGGAAGGGTGGAAATCAATCCAAGTTCCTGCTGCTGATCGCTGTCCTGTGTGACCCCCCCCCCCCCCGCTTAAAGAGTTTATTTGTGTGGAATTCGAGTGAGGATGTGATGCACCATGCAGTTAAATAGTCGACCCACTCCCAGCTTCACACACGGCATAATTGGATAGGTTTACCCTGCCCCAGCGAGATGTGGCACCTTCAGGTATGGGTGAGGAAACAGCAGGAGGAACAAAAAAAGTTATTTATTTTCCAGGTTGTTGAGAACGTGCAAACAATTTGGAATCTTGCCAGTTGAGACTGATCCATGAATGGTTGCCAAGCCGACGGTTTTGTAACATTCTATCATTCAGAAACTTACTCACGAGGGAGGGGCATGTTTATCAATGCTAATTTACAATAACACAACGCCCAGAACATTTGAGTACACTAGTAGATCGTTAACCTTTCGTTTGCTGAAGCTGTTTTGAATGCACAATGAGCCGTGATCAACATGAATCATTTTATATTGGATTCTAATATTATTACAACTTGCATTTAACGTAGTAAAACGTTACAAACCGCTTCACATGAGCATTGCCCTTGTTTTCAAATCCCTCCATGGCCCTCGCCCCTCCCTATCTCTGTAATCTCCTCCAGCCCCACAACCCCCCGAGATGTCTGCGCTCCTCTAATTCTGCCCTCTTGAGCATCCCGGATTATAATCGCTCCACCATCGGTGGCCGTGCCTTCTGTTGCCTGGGCCCCAAGCTCTGGAACTCCCTCCCTAAACCTCTTCACCTCTCTACCTCTCTTTCCTCCTTCAAGATGCTTCTTAAAACCGACCTCTTTGACCCAACTTTTAGTCACCTGCGCTAATTTCTCCTCTTGTGGCTCAGTGTCAATTTTTAAAATCTCATAACTACGTTAAAGGCACTATATAAATACACGTTGTTGTTATAGGACAAAAAAATTGACACCAAGCTAAAGAAGGAGATATCAGGACAGATGTCCAAAAGCTTGGTCAAAGAGGTAGGTTTTAAGGAACGTCTTAAGGGAGGGGAGAGAGAGGTGGAGAGGATTAGGGAGGGAGTTCCAGAGCTTGGGGCACAGACAACAGAAGGCACAGCCACCGATGGTGGAGCGATGGAAATCAGGGATGCACAAGAGGGCAGAATTGGAGGAGCGCTGAGATTTTGGGGGGTTGTGGGGCTGGAGGAGGTTACAGAGATCGGGAGGGGCGAGGGCCATGGAAGGATTTGAACATGATAATGAGAATTTTAAAAATCATGGCGTTGCCGGACCAGGAGCCAACGTAGGTCTAGTCCACCACGGGGGTCATCACAGCCAAGTCCTTACTTGTCAAAGAGGAACAGGACTGGTCCCTCCTCCCTCCCAAAGGATTAGGGGCAGCAACGCCAATCGCAGCCTGCTAACCGTAGCTAACTCAGTGTTGGGCCAGGAATTGGACTTTGCTGCAGCTTGTCTGCATGGCTTGGAATTCAGAGCGGCATCCACCAAGGGTCCTTCAACAAGCTGGATGAGCATGAGTAAAGATTACGGGTGTGTCCCGCAATTATCGTTAATGGGTTTGAATTATCACTGAGTCAGAACAGATACTGACTCACCAGGGTCACCTGTCAAACCAGGAAAACAATTCAGATACAATGCCTTCTGCAGTCTCCAATCTGCTTACGGACAATGATGCAAGAACACGAGAATTAGAAGCAGGAGTCGGCCATTCGGCCCCTCGAGCCTGCTCCGCCATTCAGTAAGATCACGGCTGATCTTCGACCTCAACTTCACTTTCCTGCACTGTCAATACGCTCCTTAAATCACACATCTTTGACCAAGTGTTTGGTCACCTGTCCAAATATCTCCCGATGTGGCTCAGTGCCGATTTTTGTCTGATAATCGCTCCTGTGAAGCTCCTGGGATGTTTTATGTGTTAAAGGCATTATATAATTAAAAGTTGTAGAAAGAGAAAGATTTGAAACATACACAATTCTTACAGGGCTTGACAGGGTAGATGCAGGGAGGATGTTTCCCCCGGGCTGGGGAGTCTAGAACCAGGGGTCACAGTCCCAGGATAAGGGGTCGGCCATTTAGGACTGAGATGAGGAGGAATTTCTTCACTCGGAGGGTGGTGAATCTTTGGAATTCTCTGCCCCAGAGGGCTGTGGAGGCTCAGTCGTTGAGTATATTCAAGGCTGAGATCGATAGATTTTTGGACTCGAGGGGAATCGAGGGATATGGGGATCGGGCGGGAAAGTGGAGCTGAGGTCGAAGATCAGCCATGATCTGATTGAATGGCGGAGCAGGCTCGAGGGGCCGAATGGCCGACTCCTGCTCCTAATTCTTATTGAGACAGGACTGTCACCTACAGCGGAAAGCTGGGCGGGGTCTGCGTAAAGGTGCAAAGCGAGCGCTCTACTCGGAACTCCTTCACGGCAAACGAGCCAAAGGTGGGCAGAGGAAACGTTACAGGGACACCCTCAAAGCCTCCCTGATAAAGTGCAACATCCCCACCGACACCTGGGAGTCCCTGGCCAAAGACCAGTCCGCCCTAAGTGGAGGAAGTGCATCTGGGAGGGCGCTGAGCACCTCGAGTCTCGTCGCCGAGAGCGTGCAGAAACCAAGCGCAGGCAGCGGAAGGAGCGTGCAGCAAACCCAGTCCCACCCACCCTTTCCCTCAAGGACTATCTGTCCCACCTGTGACAGGGACTGTGGCTCTCGTATTGGACTGTTCAGCCACCAAAGGACTCAGTTTAAGTGTGGAAGCAAGTCTTCCTCGATTCCCAGGGACTGCCTCTGATGATGGTGGTGAGATTCAGATAGCCACGTTGGTCATGTGGCTAATCTTTTTCTTCCTGCGGGGTTGATCCTGGGCCTCGGTCTGGCTTCGGCCCACCGCAACTTGAGTGAAGACGGGACCTCTCCCCCAGGCAGTGTTGTGGGAGTGGGCCTCGAGCGAGACAATGGTGGTGGCGGTGTGGCCTGAGTTGGTGGTTAGTAAGCGAGCTGTTCAGTGTAGGACAGACCCAACAACATTGATAACTTGCAATTATACGGGGTGGGGGGGACAATCCAAAAGCTGGGCCTATAAATTCGAGATCGTCACTAATAAATCCAATCGGGAGATGAGGAGAAACCTCTTTACCCAGAGAACGGTGAGAATGTGGGTCTCGCTGCCACAGGCAAATAGTATAGATGCATTCATATGGAAACGAGGCGAGCACATGAGAGAAAAGGGAATAGAAAGATGAGCTGAAAGGCTGAGACGAGGCAGAGGGAACGGGAGGAGGCTCGAGTGGAGCATAAACACCATCACCGACTACTTGGGCCGAATGGCCTGATTCTGTGCCGTATATTCTGTGTAATTCTATACATAGCGCCTTATCACATCACTCAATCACTCACGCACCGAATCCCGTTGGAATCCAGTGACTGTGTCTGTGTGGCTAGCAGCCATTTTAAGCAAAGCAAGATCCCACAAACAGCAAAGGGTTAACTTGGGTTTGGTCGGGTTGGTCGAGGAAAAAGGAAGATTTGCATTTATATAGCGCCTTTCACGACCATCGGACGTCTCAAGGTGCTTTACAGACAATGAAGTGCTTTTGGAGTGCAGTCAGTGCTGTAATGTGGGAAATGCGACAGCCAATTTGCGCACAGCAAGCTCCCACACACAGCAATGTGGTAATGACCAGATCATCTGTTTTAGTGATGTTGATTGAGGGATAAATGTTGGGCCCAGGACACCGGAGATAACTCCCCTGCTCTTCTTCTAAATAGTGCCATGAGATCTTTTACATCCACCTGAGAGGGCAGACGAGGCCTCGGTTTAACGTCTCATCCGAAAGATGGCACCTCCGACAGTGCAGCGCTCCCTCAGTACTGCCCCTCCGACAGTGCAGCGCTCCCTCAGTACTGCCCCTCCGACAGTGCGCCGCTCCCTCAGTACTGCCTCTCCGACAGTGCGGCACTCCCTCAGTACTGCCCCTCCGACAGTGCGGCGCTCCCTCAGCACAGCCCCTCCCTCAGTACTGCCCCTCCGACAGTGCAGCACTCCCTCAGTGCTCAGTGCTGCCCCTCCGACAGTGCGGCACTCCCTCAGTACTGCCCCTCCGACAGTGCGGCGCTCCCTCAGCACTGCTCCTCCCTCAGTACTGCCCCTCCGACAGTACAGCACTCCCTCAGTACCGACCCTCCGAAAGTGCAGCACTCCCTCAGTACTGTCCCTCCGACAGGGCGGCACTCCCTCAGTACTGCCCCTCCGACAGTGCAGCACTCCCTCAGTACTGTCCCTCCGACAGTGCGGCACTCCCTCAGTACTGCCCCTCCGACAGTGCGGGGCTCCCTCAGTACTGTCCCTCCGACAGTGCGGGGCTCCCTCAGTACTGCACCGGGAGTGTCAGCCTGGATTTTTGTGCTCCAGTTCCTGTGAGAACTCGCTGCTCAGTGAATACAGTGTGATCTTTGACAGGCAGATGGCCTGAATGATAGCGTTTCCAGCAACCCTTCCCCCAGCCTGTACTGGAGTGTCGGCCCAGACTGGATGCTCAGAGCCCTGGAGTGACCACCTGAATACCCACTGAGGCTGGCTGACACATCGGTAAATGAAACATCAGTGTGCCGTAATAAATGATTTCATTCTAAACTAATAATAAAATATTGATTTGTGACTATTACTGCAGTGATGTGATCGACCTTCTTCACAACCAGAGATAAATGTTTGATGGAGAAATTAAGAGTAATGGCATGACTGAATTTTGATGCGGTGATTACTGTAAAGCAGATCACAGCTTTACCGTTCTGGGATCACTGGTAATGTAGCATCATCCTTGGAAATAAATGAACTATCGATTAACGGTCGAGTGAATGGACTATAGCGCATGCTCAAACGCGTATGTGTGTGTGAGTGTGAGTGTGTGTTTGAGTGTGTGTGTGTTTGTGTGACTGTGTGTGTTTGAGTGAGTGTGTTTGAATGAGTGTGAGTGTGTGTGTTTGAATGTGTGTGAGTGTGTGTTTGAGTGAGTGTGTTTGTGTGAGTGTGTGTGTTTGAGTGAGTGTGAGTGTGTGTATGTTTGAGCGAGTGTGTGTGTTTGAGTGAGTGTGAGTGTGTGTGTTTGAGTGAGAGTGTTTGCGTGAGTGTGTGTGTGTTTGAGTGAGTGAGTGTGTGTGTTTGAGTGAGTGAGTGTGTATGTGTGTGTGTGTGTGTGTTTGAGTGTGTTTGAGTGAGTGTGTGTTTGTGTGTGTGTATATTTGTGTGAGTGTGGGTGTGAGTGTGAGTGTGTGTGTGTGTTTGTGTGAGTGTGAGTGTGTGTGTGTTTGTGTGAGTGTGTGTGTGTGTGTTTGAGTGTGTTTGAGTGAGTGAGTGTGTGTGTTTGAGTGAGTGAGTGTGTATGTGTGTGTGAGTGTGTTTGAGTGAGTGTGTGTGTGTGTGTTTGTGTGTGTGTGTTTGTGTGAGTGTGGGTGTGAGTGTGAGTGTGAGTGTGTGTGTGTGTGTTTGTGTGAGTGTGGGTGTGAGTGTGAGTGTGAGTGTGTGTGTGTGTGTGTATGTGGAGTGGAACTAAACTACAGAACCAGTGGGAAGCTGTTTAACCTACGCCGTCTCCAGGCCAGGTCCAAGATCACCCCAACCTCTGTCGTTGAGCTACAGTACGCGGATGACGCCTGCGTCTGCGCACATTCTGAGGCTGAACTCCAGGATATAATCTATGTATTCACCGAGCCGTATGAAAGCATAGGCCTTACACTTAACATCCGTAAGACAAAGGTCCTCCACCAGCCTGTCCCCGCCGCACAGCACTGCCCTCCAATCATCAAGATCCACGGCGCGGCCCTCGACAATGTGGACCATTTCCCATATCTCGGGAGCCTCTTATCAACAAGAGCAGACATTGATGCAGAGATTAAACACCGCCTGCAGTGCGCCAGCGCAGCCTTCGGCCGCCTGAGGAAAAGAGTGTTCGAAGACCAGGCCTCAAATCTACCACCAAGCTCATGGTCTACAGGGCTGTAGTAATACCCGCCCTCCTGTATGGCTCAGAGGCATGGACAACATACAGAAGATACATCAAGTTGCTGGAGATATATCAAACGATGTCTCCGCAAGATCCTTCAAATCCCCTGGGAGGACAGAACATAAGAACATAAGAATTAGGAACAGGAGTAGGCCATCTAGCCCCTCGAGCCTGCTCCGCCATTCAACAAGATCATGGCTGATCTGGCTGTGGACTCAGCTCCACTTACCCGCCCGCTCCCCGTAACCCTTAATTCCCTTATTGGTTAAAAATCTATCTATCTGTGATTTGAACACATTCAATGAGCTAGCCTCAACTGCTTCCTTGGGCAGAGAATTCCACAGATTCACAACCCTCTGGGAGAAGAAATTCCTTCTCAACTCGGTTTTAAATTGGCTCCTCCGTATTTTGAGCCTGTGCCCCCTAGTTCTAGTCTCCCCGACCAGTGGAAACAACCTCTCTGCCTCTATCTTATCTATCCCTTTCATTATTTTAAATGTTTCTATAAGATCACCCCTCATCCTTCTGAACTCCAATGAGTAAAGACCCAGTCTACTCAATCTATCATCATAAGGTAACCCCCTCATCTCCGGAATCAGCCTAGTGAACCGTCTCTGTACCCCCTCCAAAGCGAGTATATCCTTCCTTAAGTAAGGTGACCAAAACTGCACGCAGTACTCCAGGTGCGGCCTCACCAATACCTTTTACAGTTGCAGAAGGACCTCCCTGCTTTTGTACTCCATCCCTCTCGCAATGAAGGCCAACATTCCATTCGCCTTCCTGATTACCTGCTGCACCTGCAAACTAAACTTTTGGGATTCATGACGTTTTAAAGTTTAATTTGTTTTAATTGCCGGTGTTTTTAGTGTCCCCTTCCCTTTTATAGGGGGCACTGGAAAAATTGTGATTTTAGTGCCCAAAAAAAAAAACACAAAAAAAAACCAAAAAAAGGAAAAAAGGGCCTTGTAAATGTCTGGTGTGTCACCCAGGTCGGGTGGCACGGTTTAATGTTTATGTTTTGCAGGTAGACTCTAAAAGAGTTTCATGCACAAGGACCCCCAGGTCCCTCTGCACCGCAGCATGTTGGAATTTCTCCCCATTTAAATAATATTCCCTTTTACTGTTTTTTTTTCCAAGGTGGATGACCTCACATTTTCCGAAATTGTATTCCAACTGCCAAACCTTAGCCCATTCGCTTAACCTATCTAAATCTCTTTGCAGCCTCTCTGTGTCCTCTACACAACCCGCTTTCCCACTAATCTTTGTGTCATCTGCAAATTTTGTTACAATACACTCTGTCCCCTCTTCCAGGTCATCTATGTATATTGTAAACAGTAGTGGTCCCAGTACCGATCCCTGTGGCACACCACTAACCACCGATTTCCAACCGGAAAAGGACCCATTTATCCCGACTCTCTGCTTTCTGTTAGCCAGCCAATTCTTTATCCATGCTAATACATTTCCTCTGACTCCGCGTACCTTTATCTTCTGCAGTAACCTTTTGTGTGGCACCTTATCGAATGCCTTTTGGAAATCTAAATACACTACATCCATCGGTACACCTCTATCCACCATGCTCATTATATCCTCAAAAAATTCCAGTAAATTAGTTAAACATGATTTCCCCTTCATGAATCCATGTTGTGTCTGCTTGATTGCACTATTCCTATCTAGATGTCCCGCTATTTCTTCCTTAATGATAGCTTCAAGCATTTTCCCCACTACAGATGTTAAACTAACCGGCCTATAGTTACCTGCCTTTTGTCTGCCCCCTTTTTTAAACAGAGGCGTTACATTAGCTGCTTTCCAATCCGCTGGTACCTCCCCAGAGTCCAGAGAATTTTGGTAGATTATAACGAATGCATCTGCTATAACTTCTGCCATCTCTTTTAATACCCTGGGATGCATTTAATCAGGACCAGGGGACTTGTCTACCTTGAGTCCCATTAGCCTGTCCAGCACTACTCCCCTAGTTATAGTGATTGTCTCAAGGTCCTCCCTTCCCACATTCCCGTGACCAGCAATTTTTGGCATGGTTTTTGTGTCTTCCACTGTGAAAACCGAAGCAAAATAATTGTTTAAGGTCTCAGCCATTTCCCCATTTCCCATTATTAAATCCCCCTTCTCATCTTCTAAGGGACCAACATTTACTTTAGTCACTCTTTACCGTTTTGTGTATCGGTAAAAGCTTTTACTATCTGTTTTTATGTTTTGCGCAAGTTTACTTTCGTAATGTATCTTTCCTTTCTTTATTGCTTTCTTAGTCATTCTTTGCTGTCGTTTAAAATTTTCCCAATCCTCTAGTTTCCCACTAACCTTGGCCACCTTATACGCAGGCACACCAACATCAGTGTCCTCGTCCAGGCCAACATCCCCAGCATTGAAGCACTGACCACACTCGGATCAGCTTCGCTGGGCAGGCCAGTTAGTTCGCATGCCAGACACGAGACTCCCAAAGCAAGTGCTCTATACTGGAGCTCCTAAATGAGCCAAAGGTGAGCAGCGGAAACGTTACAAGGACACCCTCAAAGCTTCCCTGATAAAGTGCGACATCATCACTGACATCTGGGAGACCCTGGCCGAAGACCGCCCAAGGTGGAGAAAGTGCATCCGGGAGGGCGCTGAGCTCTTCGAATCTCAACGCTGTGAGCGTGAAGAGATCAAGCGCAGGCAGCGGAAGGAGCGTGCAGCAAATCAGTCCCACCCACCCTTTCCCTCAACGACTATCTGTCCCACCTGTGACAGAGTCTGTGGCTCTCGTATTGGACTGTTCAGCCATCAAAGAACTCACTTCAGGAGTGGAAGCAAGTCTTCCTCGATTCCGAGGGACTGCCTATGATGATGATGTGTGTGTGTGTGTGTCTATCTATCTGTCTGTCTGTCTCTCTCTCTGTCTGTTTGTCTCTTGCTCTCTATCTCTGTCTGTCTCTCTGTCTGCCTCTCTCTCTCTCTGTCTATCTCTCTCTGTGTCTCTCTGTCTGTCTCTCTCTCTGTCTGTCTGTCTCTCTCTCTCTGTCTCTTTTTCTGTGTGTGTCTCTCTGTCTCTCTGTCTGTCTGTCTCTCTCTTTGTCTCTCTCTCTATCTATCTGTCTCTCTCTCTCTGTCTGTCTCTCTCTATATCTCTCTCTCTGTGTCTCTCTCTTTCTGTCTGTCTCTCTGTCTGTCTCTCTGTCTCTCTCTGTCTGTCTCTGTCTCTGTCTCTCTCTGTCTCTCTGTCTCTCTCTGTCTGTCTCTCTCTCTCTCTCTCTGTCTCTCTCTGTCTGTCTGTCTCTGTCTCTCTGTCTCTCTCTCTGTCTCTCTCTCTGTCTCTCTCTGTCTCTCTCTCTCTCTGTCTCTCTCTCTGTCTCTCTGTCTGTCTGTGTACACCCTGCCCGCAGGCTGCTAAGCTCTGTGGAGTTCTGATTGAAAAGTGCTGAATTCCTAAGCCACCCAGTGTCTCGGAATTAGGCTGAGGGGACTGATCCAGGGAATCAATCAATGTGAAAGGGTGGCAGTTAGGAACCAGCAGGTGCATTTCCCTCAACATGTTTATTCAATAGCAGACACCGACAGCATTGCTCCGTGACTTGGCCTGGTGTCTGCAGGAACACTCTCCCTAACTCTGTCTCTGCCCTCGCTGCCTCTGTCCATCCTCAAACCCTCCCTCTCTGACCACGCATTGGGTAAAGGCTGTCCAAACTTAGTGTCCCACGCAGTCCCGGGTAACTCACTCCTTCTCATTGGCTGACTTGCCCTTCAATGTTGTGTACCTACAGGTTTGGCAAGGGCATTTATATAGCGCCTTTCATGACTACTGGACATCTCAAAGCGCGTTTGAAATACTTTTGGAGTGCAGTCACTGTTGTAACGTGGGAAGCGCGGCAGCCAATTTGCGCACAGCAAGCTCCCACACACAGCAATGTGATCATGACCAGATAATCTGTTTTTGTTATGTTGGTTGAGGGATAAATATTGGCTGGGACACCGGGATAACTCCCCTGCTCTTCTTCGAAATAGTGCCATGGGATCTTTTACATCCACCTGAGAGAGCAGGCATGGACTATGTACAGCAGGCACCTCAAAGCGCTGGAGAAGTACCACCAACGCTGCCTCCGCAAGATCCTGCCAATCCCCTGGGAGGACAGACGCACCAACATCAGCGTTCTCGATCAGGCCAACATCCCCAGCATCGAGGCATTGACCACACTCGACCGGCTCCGGTGGGCGGGCCACATTGTCCACAAGCCCGATACTAGATCCCCGAAACAAGCGCTCTACTCCGAGCTCCGACACGGCAAGCGAGCCCCAGGAGGGCAGAGAAAACGGACACCCTCAAAGCCTCCATGAAAAAATGCAACATCCCCACCGACAGCTGGGAATCCCTAGCCCAAGGCCGCTCAAATTGGAGGAGGAGCATCCGGGAAGGTCCCGAACACCTCGAGCCTCTTCGCCGGGAGCACGCGGAGGCCAAGCGCAAACAGCGGAAGGAGCGCACGGCAAACCAAACCCCCCACCCACCCGTCCCTCCAAGCACCGTCTGCCCCAGACACCGCCTGTGACAGAGACTGTAGGTCCCACATTGGTCTCATCCATAACCTGAGAACTGGTGTTAGTGTGGGAGCAAGTCATCCTCGACTCCGGGGGACTGCCTCAGAAGGAGGAGGAGAAGGATGGGTGAGCGGGACTCGGGGCGAGTTAGGACGCGGGGCTTGGAGACCTCGATGTTTTGAACGCTGCACCTTGAATCGTGCTGAAGTTGGCAGGGTTGCCGTGGTAGCAGCGGGCCCATAAGGGGCAGCCTCTCCACTGTGACCAGCAGATGTCACGATTCACCACCACAGCTCGGGGCGAGCTTGCCTGTCAAGCTGGGCATCTGGTGTGGAGTCTCTGGCAAGGAAGCTTCTCCAAATCCCTCAACCTTGGGCCCAGTGAACAGAGTGTCAGGTGCAGCAATTGTCCACTCACACCCCCACCCATCTCCCCCCCCCCCCCACCCCAACTCCTCGGCCCAATTAAATGGGGCTTTGCTGCCAAGGGTGGTTGTTGCAAAATCTATAGACTCATATCAGGCTCTGAGTTGTATATTTTCTACGTTACATCAGTAAATACACCACAAAAATACTTCATACGGCTGCACAGCGCTTTTGGGACAAGCTGAAGCTGTGAAAGGCGCTATATAAATGCAAGTCCTTCTTTCGCATTAAATCACAGTTGCCCCCAAGTTTTTTCCCCTACTCTTCTGAATACACTGACCAAGGTGGTACTGACACACAGCTGCCAACAGAGTTCATGATATATTTACCCATATGAGAGTCCCATTGGTGAGCACCAGTAGGTCAAGATCAATTATAGCAGCTTCAAACACTCAGGTTCAGCATGGGGTTAGATACAGAGTAAAGCTCCCTCTACACTGTCCCATCAAACACTCCCAGGGCAGGTACAGCACGGGGTTAGATACAGAGTAAAGCTCCCTCTACACTGTCCCATCAAACACTCCCAGGGCAGGTACAGGGGGTTAGATACAGAGTAAAGCTCCCTCTACACTGTTCCATCAAACACTCCCAGGGCAGGTACAGGGGGTTAGATACAGAGTAAAGCTCCCTCTACACTGTCCCATCAAACACTCCCAGGGCAGGTACAGGGGGTTAGATACAGAGTAAAGCTCCCTCTACACTGTTCCATCAAACACTCCCAGGGCAGGTACAGGGGGTTAGATACAGAGTAAAGCTCCCTCTACACTGTCCCATCAAACACTCCCAGGACAGGTACAGGGGGTTAGATACAGAGTAAAGCTCCCTCTACACTGTCCCATCAAACACTCCCAGGGCAGGTACAGGGGGTTAGATACAGAGTAAAGCTCCCTCTACACTGTCCCATCAAACACTCCCAGGGCAGGTACAGGGGGTTAGATACAGAGTAAAGCTCCCTCTACACTGTCCCATCAAACACTCCCAGGGCAGGTACAGGGGGTTAGATACAGAGTAAAGCTCCCTCTACACTGTCCCATCAAACACTCCCAGGGCAGGTACAGGGGGTTAGATACAGAGTAAAGCTCCCTCTATAATGTTGGCTGCAGTGTGACGGTGCTTAAGTTGCCACATCACCCACTGAGCCGATCGAGTGATGCTGCGACCAGCGACGTTTTTTTTATGCTGAATAGATCTCACTCGGAACCCCCGGCACACAGGATAATAGTTTTACGTTACGGGTGGGTGTGCGGTGTTTGGAGACATTCCCTAAGCATCACATTCCACACTGAACAGATGCTGTGACAGACCCATTACCAAGGGAGCGTGGCGAGTACTACCCTGGGTGGGAGCTGTTTGTACCCGGCGTGGGTCACTGCCCACTGCACAAACCCTTCCAATCAGCAGCTTCAAGCTGGGGCCTTTTTGCTGAGAGCTTGTTGAATCACACTGAGGTCGGTTTGCACTGGTACATTATTGAGAACATATCTAAACGGTATGGTCATTCACTAGCCTCCTGCCCCGTGGCTCACAGGTAAAAGGAAAATTTGGAAAGATCTTTTGGTCCCTTCCACCAGCTCGAAGGGGCATTAGCTTTCCAGTAAGCAAGACTTGCATTTATATAGCACCTTTCATCACCTCAGGATGTACCAAAGCACTTTTCAGCCAATGAAGTACTTTTTGAAGGGAATATAGAAAACACAGCACCCGATTTGCACACAGCAAGCTCCCACACGCAGCACCAGATAATCTGTTTTTGTGATATTGATTGAGAGATAAATATTGTCCAGGACACAGGGGATAATTCCCCTGCTCTTCTTCAAGATAGTGCCCTGAGATCTTTTATGTCCACCTGAGAGAACAGACACACACACACACACACACACACACACACACTCTCTCTCTCTCTCTCTCTCACTCACTCACTCACTCACTCACTCACACACTGATACGCACAGACACTCACACACACACTGACACACACACACTCACTGACACACACACACAGTGACACACACACGCACACACACACACTGACACACACACACACACACACACACTCAGACACATTGACACACACACACTCACAGACACACACACACTGACACACACACTGACACCCACGCACACACACACTGACACACACCCACTGACACACACACACACACTGACACACTCACACACACACACACACACACACACACACACACTCACTGACTCACACACACACACAGTGACACACACACACACTGACAAACACACACACTGACACACTCACACTGACACACACACACAGTGACACACACACACACGCACACACACATACTGACACCCACACACACACTCACTGACACACACACTGACACACACACACACTCACTGACACATACACACTCACTGAAACACACAGTGACACATACACACACTGACACACACACACACTCACACACACGCACTCACACACACACACACACACACACACACACTGCACACATACACACTCACACACTGACACACACACACTCACACACACAGACACTCACTCACTCACTCACACACTGACACACACACACACTCACTGATACACACACACACACTCACACACACTGACACACACTCACACACACTGATACACACACACATTGACACACACCCACTCACCCTCACACACACACCCACACACTCACTGACACACACACACACACACACAGTGACACACACACGCACACACTCACACACACAGACACATTGACACACACACACTCACAGACACACACACACTGACACACACACACACACACTCACTGATTTACACACACACACACAGTGACACACATACACTGACACACACACGCACACACACACTGACACACACACTGACACCCACGCACACACACACTGACACACACACACTGACACACACACACACTGACACACACACACACACAGACACACACACGCACACACACACTGACACACACACACTCACACACACATACTGACACACACACACGCACACACACTGACACCCACGCACACACACACACACTGACACACTCACACACACACACATACAGTGACACACTCACACACACAAACACATTGTCACACACACAGAGTGACATAGACATGTTGACGCACGCAGACACACAGTGACACACACACACTCACACACACACACACACTCTCACACACTCACACACACACACTCACACACACACACACACTCTCACACACTCACACAGATGCTGTAGGATCTTTTACGTCCACCCGAGTGAGCAGACAGGGCCTCGGTTTAACGTCTCATCTGAAAGACAGCACCTCCGACAGTGCGGCACTCCCTCAGTACTGCACTGGGGTATGTTCATGATGTGTTTGGCCTGCGCTGCCCCTTGGTGACCATTGCTCACTGGAATCTCTGGGGCAAAATCATTTACATCGACACTTGCTGAGGTTAATTAACGGCTAATATTACAAACACTCAGCAGGCAGCATCCGTGGAGAGAGAAACAGAGTTAATGTTTCAGGTCGATGATCCTTCATCAGAATGCAGAGGCTGCCTCACCTGTAGATTGAGAGATTGAGAGCTGTTTGCATATCAGCAGCTCCAGGTTATCACCCTCAGAAAAACCAACAACTGACTTTCGTTAACTCTTTCTTAAGGATAGTTTTGCATCTGTAGTGAACTGTGACAATTGCACATTTATTACAAAACCTGTCTATGTCTGTGCGGGTCTATAATATATATAATATATGCATGCATTTTTATGTGTGTGTGTCTGTGGTGTTGATGCTTCGTATATTTACAGAAGATACCATTTGTAATGAAAGTATATATTTATCAATGTGTATCTGGTCAAACCCTGTATACTTAAACAGCATTTATTGCCCATCCCTAATTGCCCCTTGAGAAGGTGGTGGTGAGCCGCCTTCTTGAACCGCTGCAGTCCGTGTGGTGAAGGTGCTCCCACAGTGCTGTTAGGGAGGGAGTTCCAGGATTGTGACCCAGCAACGATGAAGGAACGGCCGATATATTTCCAAGTCAGGATGGTGTGTGACTGGGAGGGGAACGTGGAGGTGGTGGTGTTCCCATGGGCCTGCTGCCCTTGTCCTTCTAGGCGGTAGAGGTCGCGGGTTTGGGAGGTGCTGCCGAAGAAGCCTTGGCGAGTTGCTGCAGTGCATCTTGTAGATGGTACACACTGCAGCCACGGTTTTTTAAATCGCTCTATGATTTTCCTCCTGGGATTTTGCTCGTAGCAGTGTCTGCGTAGTTTGGCTTTAATTCCTGAATACTCCAGTGCAATCCTGGTGTGTTGCTGAGCGGGACATACAGGGTCCTTGTTTTCAACTCCCTCCATGGCCCTCGCCCCTCCCTATCTCTGTAATCTCCTCCAGCCCCACAACCCCCTGAGATCTCTGCGCTCCTCTAATTCTGCCCTCCTGAGCATCCCTGATTATAATCGCTCAACCATCGGTGGCCGTGTCTTCTGTTGCCTGGGCCCCAAGCTCTGGAACTCCCTCCCCAAACCGCTCTACCTCTCCCTCTGATATAAGACAGTCCTTAAAATCTACTGGGATGAAATTCGGTGGGTTAGCGCCACCTGTTAGCGCCCCAGAGGGGGCAGAAAATTGAGCCGGCCTCCTGCGCTATCGCTCAGTTAGCGCCCGAAGAGGACCGTTCAACGCTTCCCTTAGCGCGCCAACCCTCGTGAGGCGATACAGCTGAATATCCCGCTATGAGGCGGTAGACATCGCCCAGCGCTAAAGGTAGCGTCCCTCGCCCTCATTGCCTCAATGCGGCCCTTAGCTTCTTTGACCAAGCTTCTGGTCACCTGTCCTAATATCTCCTTGTGTGACTCAGTGTCAGATCTTGTTTGATCATGACTTGCTTCCACGCCAAAAAGTTCACCGGTGTTTCAATGAAGGACCTAATATTCCAGGTCCTGAACTACATCTTGAAGGGTGGAAGATGCCTGTGGGTGGATTGTTTAACGTGGGGTGACCGTTGCACACCAGCCACCACACGGGGCTTGACAGAGCTCGGTCTTGGTCCAGTGGCAAGGGTTAACCAAGACGACTGGAGACCAGCCTCTGCTGCACGGACCTAGTGCGCCCACATATCACAGTGTGGGCTGGGCCCGTGCTGCCCCTGGGCCCTCGCCGCTTCTGGGCCCCGAACTCGCGCCTCTCCAGGGCCCCGATCACATCGCTCTTACAATCTTGTTTGATAACGCTCCTGTGAAGTGCCTCGGGCCGGGTCTCACTACAGTAAAGACCCTCGTACAAGTGCAAGTTAATGCCCCTGTGATTTTTCTCCTGGAGTATTTTGCTCGGAGCAGTATCTAGGGGTGGGAGCGGGGGAGAGTTAGTCGATAATTCCCGCAGATGACAGGCCAATCCTGGAGGGTTGATGACCCTTCTGTCTATACTACACCCGCCCATCCCACTTTCTCAACCGCTTTCCATCGCAGATAGACTAGTTTGAAGCAACATTCCTTCCTCAACCGTACAAGGCAGAAAAGAAAACAGCTGAATTAACATCTCATTGTCTGCTTGGAGCCCAAGCTTTGAGCAGCGGGCTGCCCGTGCGTGCTCATATATTGTGTTCGGCTGCACTTCTGAAGAAGATCTTTGGATGTAAAGCTTCAGGAGATGACCTCAGCAAGTGATAAGCCACTGTCTTAATGCAAAATCTTTCTTCTGCCTTTCGAGTCCCCCCGTCCAATCACAACTCTATTATCGAGGCATTAGCCTGTCATCATGGCCAACATGACCCGAGTATATCAGAAAAACAGAGTAACAGATGGAGAGGCGATGCGCAGTTCAGAAGCATAAGCTCCTCACTGGGTTGGGGATTTGTATATTGACTGAAAGTTCACCACTTGGGCACGCGTGTGTTCGCAAACAGCACTCGCAACGCGTGCTCATTTTTAATTTATATCTTGGCCATAAATTATTCACCATCTGTTGCCTTGAAGGACACGTTTCGCACTCAGCCCGTGGCTGAATGTGCAGATGCGGCTCTGGAACCGGCAGGAATGAGACGCTGTGCCTTTAAACAGAGGTGCCCTGTGACCCCGACCAGGATTACCGGTCCCGCTCGGCTACTTGTGGTCACACAGCTGAATGTTCACACTTTCTGCAGCAGCTCAGCAGACAGAACTTTTTTTAATCAGCCGTGCCTCAGTGGGTAGCATTTTCTCTCTCTCGCCTCGGAGTCAGAATGTCGTGGGTTCAAGTCCCACTCCAGGGACTCAAACACCAAAAATCTAGGCTGACACTCCCAGTGCAGTGCTGAGGGAGCGCTGCACTGTCGGAGGGGCGGTGCTGAGGGAGTGCCGCACTGTCAGAGAGGCAGTACTGAGGGAGTGCCGCACTGTCAGAGGGGCAGTACTGAGGGAGTGCCGCACTGTCGGAGGGGCAGTACTGAGGGAGTGCCGCACTGTCGGAGGGGCAGTACTGAGGGAGTGCCGCACTGTCAGAGGGGCAGTACTGAGGGAGCGCTGCACTGTCGGAGTGGCAGTACTGAGGGAGCGCCGCACTGTCAGAGGGGCAGTACTGAGGGAGCGCCGCACTGTCGGAGGGGCAGTACTGAGGGAGCGCCGCACTGTCAGAGGGGCAGTACTGAGGGAGTGCTGCACTGTCGGAGGGGCAGTACTGAGGGAGTGCCGCACTGTCGGAGGGGCAGTACTGAGGGAGCGCCGCACTGTCGGAGGTGCAGTACTGAGGGAGTGCCGCACTGTCGGAGGGGCAGTACTGAGGGAGCGCCGCACTGTTGGAGGGGCAGTACTGAGGGAGCACCGCACTGTCGGAGGGGCAGTACTGAGGGAGCGCCGCACTGTCGGAGGGGCAGTACTGAGGGAGTGCTGCACTGTCGGAGGGGCAGTGCTGAGGGAGCGCCGCACTGTCGGAGGGGCAGTACTGAGGGAGTGCTGCACTGTCGGAGGGGCAGTACTGAGGGAGTGCTGCACTGTCGGAGGGGCAGTACTGAGGGAGTGCTGCACTGTCGGAGGTGCCGCCTTTCGGACAAGGCATTAAACCGAGGCCCCCAATCCCACGGCCACTATTTCGAAGAAGACCAGGGGGAGTTCTCCCCCTGGTATCCTGGGCCAATATTCCTCCCTCAACCAGTACAATTAGTTATTTATCTCATTGCTGTGTACCAATTGTCTGCTGCATCTGTGAACAACACAACAATGAAGGCTACGGGGAAAGAGCGGGGGGAGTGGGACAAATCGGGACCACTCTTTCACAGAGCCAGCACAGGCACGATGGGCCGAATGTTCTCCTTCTGTGCTGTATCCTTCTATGACTGCACTTCCAAATAAATTATTGGCAGTGAAGCACTTTGGGAAGTCCTGAGGACAAGAAACGTGCTAGTTAGAAAGAAAGACTTGCATTTATATAGCGCCTTTCACGACCACCGGACGTCCCAAAGCGCTTTACAGCCAATGAAGTACTTTTTGAGGTGCAGTCACTGTTGTAATGTAGGAAACGTGGCAGCCAATTTGTGCACAGCAAGCTCCCACAAACAGCAATGTGATAATGACCAGATAATCTGTTTTAGTGATGTTGATTGAGGGATAAATATTGGCCCCAGGACACCGGGGAGAACTCCCCTGCTCTTCTTTGAAATAGTGTCATGGGATCTTTTACATCCACCCGAGAGAGCAGACAGGGCCTCGGTTTAACGTCGGTTTAAAGACGGCACCTCCGACAGTGCAGCACTCCCTCAGTACTGTCCCTCCGACAGTACAGCTCTCCCTCAGTACCGCCCCTCCGACAGTGCGGCGTTCCCTCAGTGCTGTCCCTCCGACAGTACGGCGCTCCCTCAGTACTGCCCCTCTGACAGTGCGGCGTTCCCTCAGTACTGCCCCTCCGACAGTGCAGCGCTCCCTCAGCACTGCCCCTCCGACAGTGCAGCACTCCCTCAGTACTGCCCCTCCGACAGTGCAGCACTCCCTCAGTACTGCCCCTCCGACAGTGCGGCACTCCCTCAGTACTGCCCCTCCGACAGTACGGCGCTCCCTCAGCACTGCCCCTCCGACAGTGCGGTGCTCCCTCAGCACTGCCCCTCCGACAGTGCGGTGCTCCCTCAGCACTGCCCCTCCGACAGTGCGGCGCTCCCTCAGCACTGCCCCTCCGACAGTGCGGTGCTCCCTCAGTACTGCGCCTCCGACAGTGCGGCGCTCCCTCAGTACTGCCCCTCCGACAGTGCGGTGCTCCCTCAGCATTGCCCCTCGGACAGTGCGGTGCTTCCTCAGCATTGCCCCTCCGACAGTGCGGCGCTCCCTCAGCACTGCCCCTCCGACAGTGCGGCGCTCCCTCAGCACTGCCCCTCCGACAGTGCGGCGCTCCCTCAGCACTGCCCCTCCGACAGTGCGGCGCTCCCTCAGCACTGCCCCTCCGACAGTGCGGCGCTCCCTCAGCACTGCCCCTCCGACAGTGCGGCGCTCCCTCAGCACTGCCCCTCCGACAGTGCGGTGCTCCCTCAGTACTGCACTGGGAGTATGATGGTTGCAGCCACAGTGCGGCAGCGATGGAGAGTGTGGCTGTTTAAGGTGTGACTAATCGCACATCTGCCACGCGCCATTTATACATGGAAAAGGGTGAGCGCCATTAACCGTCCGTTACCTGGTAGCAAAGTCTGGCCGAGTATTCCCAGAGGTCTCCTGGCATGCGTCAGTATTACCGAGGTCTCTGGGAGTGTGCCAGTATTTACAGGGCTCCCGATAGTGTGTCAATATTTACAGGAGGCCTACAGTTTGTGTCAACATTTGCAGGGGATCGCTGGCAGTGAACTGATCCCTACAGGAACCTCCTAAATGTTCAACCTGAATGCGTAAGACATATTTTTTACGAACAGTTTAAATTGTTTGCAAAGCTGTACTTTGTATCAAGCACAGAAAGAAAGTGTCAACGCTGTGATTATTTCCCCGAAGGGAAGCCCCATGGTAAGTACACAATCCTTCTGCTAATAAGTGGCAGTCAGCAGCTGGCCCTATAGACCGAGGACACAGCTTCCGCTCTGACTGCTCGCTGACAGTTTAACCAGGGCACTGAACTCCACTCCCTCACCCACCCACCAGCCAGTCCCTTCCGCATACTTGAGCTTAGATGGTGACTGTCCACGGGCTCTTTAGCCAGATTTCTTTTTTCATTCATTTCCCGCGACGACAGGGCTCGCTGCCAAGGCCAACATTTATTGCCCTCGAGAAGGTGGTGAGCCACCTTGTTGAATAAGTGTCTCACTGGACCATTTCATGAGGGCAGTTAAGAGTCAATCACATTGCTGTGGGTCTGGAGTCACATATCGGTCAGACCGGGTAAGTGCGGCAGATTTCACCATTACTGACACAAGGCTGTAATTATAAATTTAATTAACTGAATTTAAATTCCCCGGCTGCCGGTAACCATAATGTTAAGGCAGGACGCAGGGTGTGCGTACGTGCGTATACATATGCACATGAATGTATGTGTATGTGTGTGTGTATATGCGTACACGTGTGTGTGTATTTGCATGTATGTGTGTACATGCATATATGTGCGTATGAATATGTGTGTACGTGTGTATGTGCATGAATGTGTACGTGTATATATGTGTGTGTGTGTGCATGCGTGCGAATGTGCATGAATGTGTGAGTACGTGTGTGTGTACGTATGTGTGCGTGCGTGTGCGTACATTTGTGCATGAATGTGTTCATCTATATGCGCATGAATGTATGTGTGTATGCGTGCACATGTGTGTGTATTTGCATGAATATGTGTGTGTGCATGCATGCGCGTGCGTACATTTTGTGCATGAATGTGTGTGTACGTGTGTGTGCATGAATGTGTGTACATGTATATATGTGTGTGTGTGTGTGCATGCGTGTGAATGTGCATGAATGTGTGAGTACGCGCGTGTGTGCATGAATGTGTGTACATGTATATATGTGTGTGTGTGTGCATGCTTGCGAATCTGCATGAATGTGTGAGTACGTGTGTGTGTGTGTGCATGCACATGTCTGTGTGTGCGTCTGTTTGCTTGCGCACGCGTGTGTGTGCGTGTCTGTGCGTGGGTGTGTGTTCAGAAAGACAAACCCAGATATGTGGAAAATAAAGGCTAGAGTAACTGCAAGCGGCTCCAGGCAACATGGCAGGCGAATGGATACCCTTGTAACTCGAGAGCTGCAAAACCACCCCTGATGCCTGGCAGCTGGGGCCCTGTGTGTTCGAGCTGAGGGGGCTGCATTCTTTTCTGAAGAGACATGTTCAGCCACCGGCAACAGTTTCAGCTGTGTGACATCGGAGACCAATTGCTCAATAGAGCTCGTGCAGTATTCGTATAAGACCGTTGGCCTCTGGGCAGAAGACTATGGAGAATGGAAGCGTTCTTGCAGCAGGGCTTCCTGCTTCAACATTGTCTACCATCACAGCCGTGGTGTTAGCGCAGCAAGGGAGGCGGGCCCGATAATGTGGATATAAAAGACTCAGTGACCGGGTCACGCGCACAAGATATTTTTTGTCTTTCAAAATTACTTCTGAATTCCGACCCATAAACCTTCGCTTTCGTTTGAACTTGGTTCAGGAAGAGCACAGGGTTGGCTATTGTGTTTTGATGGCCAATGGAGTCCCCAACAACTTGCGTTTATATAGCGCCTTTAATGTAGTAAACCATCCCCAAGGCGTTTCAACACGGCAATATTGCAACATCCTGTGGAGTGTGCGTGTGTGAAGTGATTCTGTGGAGGCCAGTTCACAGGGGCTCTGCTCAGTATAAAGAAATGAGCCCTACAGAGCAATGGGAATTGGTAGCACAGTGGTTATGTTACTGGGCCAGTAATCCAGGAGCCCAGACTAATGATCTAGAGTTCAAATCCCACCATGGCAGCTGGGGAATTTAAATTTAGTTAATTAAATAAATCTGTAATAAAAAGCTAGTGGCAGTAATGGTGACCATGTAACTACCAGATTGTTGTAAAAACCAATCTGGTTCACTAATGTCCTTCCCAGAAAAATCTGCTGGCCCATATGTGACTCCAGACTGGGTAAAATTTCCTTCCCGAAAGGACATTAGTGAACTTAGATGGGTTTTTACGACAAACCACCACACGGACTGCAGCGGTTCAAGAAGGCGGCTCACCACCACCTTCTCGATGGGCAATAAATGCCGGCCTTGCCAACGACGCCCACATCCTGTGAATGAATTTTTAAATAAAGGACCCGATGGTTTTCTCCGCGGCTCGGTTGATCGGCGCCCCCAGTGTTTGAGCTCCTGGGTGGCTCCGTGTTCACCAAGTGAGGAGGAGGGGATAAAAATCCAGCTGGTGTTCCTGCTTCTGATCCCTGTGCGTGTGTGGGAGTTGGAGCAGAGCGAGGATGGGGCTGGACAGGATGGTTATGGTACAAGCATCAGCCCATGCCCCAACAGGAACCAACACCTTCAGTGACAATTCTGCCAGCAGCCCCAGAGCGACAATCACCCCGAACCCACCAACAGTTGTCCATGTGGCCAATTACATGTGGCACACGGTGAGTTATTTCTGCCATTTTTTAATAGAAATATTTTATAACTGTAAAATTAAGCCCAATATTTCAAGCAGGGAATCCATATCCATCCGTTAATCCATCAAATCTGCCCTGGGCTGTAACACTCCCCGTCGCTCAGTGCAAGACCCTTTGACTAGTGCCGGGAGATCTTTGAGATTCACCTGAACTGGGCGACAGCCTCAGTTTAACGTCACATAGAAAATAGGAGCATTGGTAGGCCATTTGACCCTTCGAGCCTGCACCACCATTCAATATGATCATGGCTGATCCTCTATCTCAGCACCATATTCCTGCTTTTTCCCCATACTCCTTGATGCCTTTTGTGTCTAGAAATCTATCTGTTTGCCTCTTAACTATATTTAGTGACTTGGCCTCCACAGCCTTCTGTGGTAGAGAATTCCACAGGTTCACCACCCTCTGAGTGAAAACATTTCTCCTCATCTCAGTCCTAAATTTCCTAGACTATGACCCCTTGTTCTAGACTTCCCAGCCCGGGGGAAACATCCTCCCCACATCCAGTCTGTCTAACCAAGTCAGAATTTTATACGTTTCAATGAGATCCCCTCTCATTCTTCTAAACTCTCGTGAATACAGGCCTAGTCGACCCAATCTCTCCTCATACGACAGTCCTGCCGTCCCAGGAATCAGTCTGGTGAACCTTCGCTGCACTCTCTCTATGGCAAGTATATCCTTTCTGACGGACAATGTAGCACTCCCCTGGAGTGTCAGCCTCGGCTAGATCCATAAGCTGCCTCTGAGCTGGTGGGTGGGTTGAGCCAAGCTGAATTGAAATGACGAACTGTATTTCAACCGAGTGACTCAGACCCCAAACCCACGGAAGATGTGAGCAGGAGGAGTCCCAGATTGGATCACGGGTCTGTGGAGGGAGAGAGTTGGAGGTAACAGGAGAGTGGAGTGGGGAGACGGGTGGAGGGCCAGAGGGATGGGGGGGGGGGGGGGGGGGGTGATGGGTGCAAGGGAGATTTACGAGAATGGTTCCAGGGATGAGGGACTTCAGTTATGTGGATAGACTGGAGAAGCTGGGATTGTTCTCCTTGGAGCAGAGAAGGTTGAGAGGAGATTTGATTGAGGTGTTCAAAATCATAAGGGGTCTGGACAGAGTAGAGAGAGAGAGAAACTGTTCCCATTGGTGGAAGTGTCGAGAACCAGAGGACACAGATTTAAGGCGATTGGCAGAAGAACCAAAGGCGACATGAGGATAAGCGTTTTTATGCAGCGAGTGGTTAGGATCTGGAATGCGCTGCCTGAGAGGGTGGTAGAGGCAGACTCAATCGTGGCTTTCAAAAGGGAATTGGATAAGTACCTGAAGGAAAAGAATTTACAGGGCTACGGGGAAAGGGCGGGGGGAGTGGGACTGGCTGAGGTGCTCTTGCAGAGAGCCGGCACAGGCTCGACGGGCCGAATGGCCTCCTTCTGTGATGTAACCGTTCTGTGATTCTGTAATTCTAGGGGCAGAAGGGGAGCAGGTGGAGGAGAAGTAGGGGGGAAGGGAGAGGGTGGAGGAGAGGAGGTAGGGGAGAGGAGGGAGGAGAGAGGGAAGGGGGAGGGTGGAGGAGAGAGGGAAGAGGAGAGAGGGAAGAGGAGAGGGTGGAGGAGAGGAGGTAGGGGAGAGGAGGGAGGAGAGAGGGAAGGGGGAGGGTGGAGGAGAGAGGGAAGGGGGAGGGTGGAGGAGAGAGGGAAGGGAGAGGGTGGATGAGAGGAGGTAGGGGAGAGGAGGGAGGAGAGAGGGAAGGGGGAGGGTGGAGGAGAGAGGGAAGAGGAGAGGGTGGAGGAGAGGAGGTAGGGGAGAGGAGGGAGGAGAGAGGGAAGGGGGAGGGTGGAGGAGAGAGGGAAGGGGAGGAGGGAAGGGAGAGGGTGGATGAGAGGAGGTAGGGGAGAGGAGGGAGGAGAGAGGGAAGGGGGAGGGTGGAGGAGAGAGGGAAGAGGAGAGAGGGAAGAGGAGAGGGTGGAGGAGAGGAGGTAGGGGAGAGGAGGGAAGGGGTGGAGGTGGAGAGATTTGGCAGAGGGGGAGGGGGAGCTGGGGGCATCTGGTGATGAAACTATAACCCAGCGGGTGACACGGTGCGGGAGAAAATCAGAGAAAAATGAAGTATCTCACTTTAACAACAATAAGCTGATGTTCAGTGAGTCAGTGCGGAGAGATGTATACAGAGGGAGCACTGTAGAGTTTGAAGCTGTACAACAGTGCCCGCAAACACAATGGGGGTTTCAGTCATCATCAGTTATGGCAACGTTTTGTCAAGAATTTAGCGAGAGAAAATCTAATCATAAACAGACTACAGGAGCAATGTTCCTGACCTTTTACTTCTCTGACAGTTTTGTAAAATGAAGTCTAGCAAAACGAGGGAGGAGTGAGTCTGCTGTGCTGTCCATGTCGAAGGCTGCAAAGGTCACCGACGGATTGAAATGTTGTGCGTTTATAGCTAGGTCCATCTTAACATCAGACAGAACTTATTCTGGTTATAATCTTCTTCCCTCATCTCCTGAAAGGCTGCATTTTTTTTCAAAATATAGAATAGTAGAGCACAGAGGAGGCCATTCGGCCCATCGAATCTCTTTCGAAGAACAATCCAGTTAGTCCCGCTCCCCACCGCTCTTTCCCCGTATCCCGGCAATTCTTTCTCCTTCAAATATTTATCCAATTCCCTGTTGAAGGCTGCTACTGAATCTGTGTCCACCGCCCTATCAGGCAGTGCATTCCAGATCCTAACCACTTGTTGCGTAAAAATATGTCGCCTCGGGTTCTCTTGCCAATCAAAACAACACTGTGTATTTATATAGCGCCTTTAACGTGGTGAAATGTCCCAAGGCGCTTCACGGGAGCGTTATAAGACAAAATATTGACACCGAGCCGCATGAGAAATTAGGGCAGGGCTTGGTCAAAGAGGTGAGTTTTAAGGAGCATCTTAAAGGAGGAGAGAGAGGTAGAGAGGCGGAGAGGTTTAGGGAGTTCCAGAGCTTGGGGCCCAGGCAGCTGAAGGCACGGCCACCGATGGTGGAGCGATTATAATCAGGGATGCTCAGGAGGGCAGAATTAGAGGAGCGCAGACATCTTGGGGGGGGGGGGGGGTTGTGGGGCTGGAGGAGATGACAGAGATAGGGAGGGGCGAGGGCCATGGAACCGGGAGCCAATGTACATCAGCGAGCACAGGGGGTGAACGTGACTTGGTGTGAGTTGAGACATGGGCAGCAGAGTTTTGGATGAACTCAACTCTACATACCCTCAGTGCAGCGCTGAGGGAGCACTCCGCTGTCAGAGGTGCCGTCTTTCTGATGAGACATTAAACCGAGGCCCTACACAGGTGGTGGTCAAGTCACGTTTCCTCAAAGAGGAGGGGAGGCCTCCCAATGTCATGGACCGTATTAATCCCTCAGCTAACACCGCCAAAAAACAAAACAGCGTAAAAGGGTCTAACATATCTCCCAACACTATTTGAAGAGGAGCAGGGAGTTCTCCGTGTGCTGCCATCAGTCAGTAGTGAAAGATTGGCCCTCCCCGGCACAAAACCTTCACTAAAAGAAAAGGAAGACTTACATTTCTATCGCGTCTTTCACGACCACCGGACGTCTCAAAGCGCCTTACAGCCAATGAAGCACTTTGGAAGTGTAGTCACTGTTGTGATGTGGGAAACGCGGCAGCCAATTTGCGCACAGCAAGCTCCCACACACAGCAATGTGATAATGACCCAGACCATCTGTGTTTTTTATGTCACGTCAACCATTGTGGTCCTCATAACATCTCCGAGATCAGCCTACTAACTGTTTTCCCAGAAAGATTTCTTGTTAACGGCGGGGAGGGGGGGGAAATTGGAACTAATAAATGCTTGAGTCGACATTCGTTCCATTGCTCGGGAGCCGCTGCAAACAGCCAGATCTATCTCCCATTTCCAGCACAGCCCGAGGCCTACTATTTATTACTGGCTCTGAATCACCAATGGTTGCAGTCGCCGCTCTATAGTTCTATTATCCATTATTCAGTATCAATGGGCAATAGTTTTCATCTTGTGACCACGAGCTGCAATAGGACGGAACCCATTAACCACTTAAGCGACAAAGCCTCAGGTAACGGCCTGCCTGAAATGGGCATAAGAAAGAATCATTTCTTTTTTGACGGTTCTTCAATGAGTAGAAATCTAAAAGTCTGTCGCTGTGCTTTCAAAGTGGATCTTGCAACAGTTTGGATGTGGTGGGAAACCATTCCGTGAGACTGGGGCCTCGAGAAAGGGCACGTGGAGAAAGCGGTTAAAAAGGACAGAAAGACTTGCATTTATATAGCGCCTTTCATGACCACTGGGCGGCCCAAAGCACTTTACAGCCAATGAAGCATTTTTGGAGTGGGGTCACTGTTATAATGGGTGAAACGCGTAAATAAGAGGCAGAGAGCACAAAAGCAAAGAGTTTGTGATGAACCTGTATAAAACGCGAGTTCGGCCTCAACTGGACCACTGTGGCCAATTCTCGGCACCGCACTTTAGGAAGGATGTGAAGGCCTTAGAGAGGGTGCAGGGCAGATTTAGGAGAATGGTTCCAGCGATGAGGGACTTCAGTTACGTGGATAGACTGGAGAAGCTGGGGTTGTTCTCCTTGGAGCAGAGAAGGTTGAGAGGAGATTTGATCGAGATGTTCAAAACCATGAGGGGTCTGGACAGAGTAGCGAGAGAGAGAAACTGTTCCCATTGGCGGAAGGGTCGGGAACCAGAGGGACACAGATTTAAGGCGATTGGCAGAAGAACTAAAGGCAACGCGAGGATAAATGTTTTTACGCAGCGAGCGGTTAGGATCTGGAATGCGCTGCCTGAGAGGGCGGTGGATGCAGACTCAATCGTGGCTTTCAAAAGGGAGTTGGATAAGTACCTGAAGGAAAAGGATTTACAGGGCTACAGGGAGAGGGCGGGGGGAGGGGGACTGGCTGAGGTGCTCTTGCAGAGAGCCGGCACGGGCTCGATGGGCCAAACGGCCTCCTCCCATGCTGTAACCGTTCTGTGATTCTATGGGATTGTGGCCCTCGACATAAAGCGAGCGACGCGGTGTGAGCATAGCACATTCGGGAACCGGAGGCGAGATCCTATCAAACAAGCATCGAACGTTTTATTTTCATCGATACATCATATCAGAAAGCACACTTCCTGCAGATCAGTAACTAATTTTTAATAAATAACATGTACCAAAAAGCGGCTCCACACACAGTGATGTTCACCATCGCGGAATCGTTAAACGTTCTTCCGAAGCTTCAAGCAGCACTGAGTTCTTGAACTCCGCGGGTTAGGTCCCTGATTGGCGGACGCTGACCACGCCCTCCCCCCACCCCCCACCTCTCAGTTCCGTGCTCTCCTCGCCTGAAGGTGCCGACTTCGGGGGGCACACGTGTCACGCACCCTGGTACCGCCCGCTCGGACCCTCAGTGCTGACGGGACGTCTCCGCAGGCGGAGGGGGGGGGGGGGGGTGGGGGTGGATAAAATGGACGCCGAGGCCAAACCCGCCCCTCTCCCAATCTCCGGCCCTCCCCCCCCCGACCCACAGCGGGAACCACCGGATCAGGAGCAGGGACCCCCCCCCTCTCCCCCCCCCCCCCCACTGGGTGGTCCCGCTCGTCCCGTCACTACGACCCGCGCCGCGGACACCCAGTTGCAGAGTCGCAGCCGCTGCTCAAGCTCAGGTCGGCCGACTTGCTCCGCATCACCCGGGACCCCCACCCCACAACTGCCCCCCCCCACCCTCCCCCCCAGAACGTGTCTGTAACCACACAGCAACTGTCTTCATCATCCAAACCGAGCGCTGGGTTAGACTGCAATCCATAGACTTTGTACCAAGATCACACTCGGGGACCCGGACAACTGATGGTGGATGAGCTTTCCTCTTTACATTACATACGCTGGCAAGGTCGGCATTTGTTAACCCAACCCGAGTTGCCCGATGACGATTTGATAGCAACGAGGGGCTTACTCCAGAGGGAGCTGGTGTGGGACTGGAGTCACGTACCACTGGATTACTAGCCCAGGCGACTGGGTCATTAGTTTAGGCCACTGGATTACTAGCCCAGGCTATGGGATTACGAGCCCAAGCCAGTGGATTACTAGCCCAGGTCACTGGATTACTAGCCCAGGCCATTGGATTACTAGCCCAGGCCACTGGATCATTAGCCCGAGCCACTGGACTACTAGCCCAGGCCACTGGATTACTAGCCCAGGCCACTGGATCATTAGCCCAGGCCACTGGATCATTAACCCAGGCCACTGGATTACTAGCCCAGCACCATACCCACTACACTGCCGCACCCATAAAGCTGAGGTCTAAACTAACTACCCTACAAAACTATCCTGTTGCAGGGTTTCATCTGAAGACTTTAGCGAACATTGTCCAACCCCCTGTGGTTTTGTCTGTGACTGAACTGAACAGGAAAGGATGACCAGGCTGGCTCTCTGTTCTCCAGAGAAGAGAAGGCTGATGGAGGTCGTTAAGATGCTGACGAGGTTCACAGGGGCGACGCAGAGATTGCGGGTGAGACCAGCCCTCGGGGCCATCAATATAAGACAGTCAGTGATAAACCCAACCGGGAATTCAGGAGAAACCTCTTCATCCAGAGAGGGGTGAAAATGTGGAGCTCGCTGCCACAGGGAGTGGTTCGGCCGAATAGCACAGATGCATTTAAGGGGAAACTGGATAAGCACTTTGAGGGAGAAGGGAATAGAGGGTTATGCTGATAGATTTAGATGAGGAAAGACAGGAGGAGGCTCAAGTGGAGCATAAATGCCGGCATGGACTGGTTGGGTTTTCTTAAAAGCAGTTTCTCTTCCCCAAATGCACCAGAACCTTTCACATTCCTGCTCCGACTAAACGAGAGGTGTGACATTTTGACGCTGTTTTCCAATACTGGGTGGTGTTCAGGACATGGAAACAGGAGTGTGACTGAACGACGAGGTCAAATGTCAAACAGCTCCATAGTCGCCATTTACTTTCCATTTGTGTTCGTCAAGCTAATAGGTGTGAGTGCTGGTGTCATTTCAGGCACCCAGTGTCCCACCAAATACTCTCAGGGCAGGTACAGCACGGGGTTAGATACAGAGTAAAGCTCCCTTTACACTGTCCCATCAAACACTCCCAGGGCAGGTGCAGCATGGGGTTAGATACAGAGTAAAGCTCCCTCTACACTGTCCCATCAAACACTCCCAGGGCAGGTACAGCACGGGGTTAGATACAGAGTAAAGCTCCCTCTACACTGTCCCATCAAACACTCCCAGGGCAGGTACAGGGGGTTAGATACAGAGTAAAGCTCCCTCTACACTATCCCATCAAACACTCCCAGGGCAGGTACAGGGGGTTAGATACAGAGTAAAGCTCCCTCTACACTGTCCCATCAAACACACCCAGGGCAGGTACAGCACAGGGTTAGATACAGAGTAAAGCTCCCTCTACACTGTCCCATCAAATACTTTCAGGGCAAGTACAGCACGGGGTTAGATACAGAGTAAAGCTCCCTCTACACTGTCCCATCAAACACTCCCAGGGCAGGTACAGCACGGGGTTAGATACAGAGTAAAGCTCCCTCTACACTATCCCATCAAACACTCCCAGGGCAGGTACAGGGGGTTAGATACAGAGTAAAGCTCCCTCTACACTGTCCCATCAAACACACCCAGGGCAGGTACAGCACAGGGTTAGATACAGAGTAAAGCTCCCTCTACACTGTCCCATCAAAGACTCCCAGGGCAGGTACAGCATGGGTTAGATACAGTAAAACTCCCTCTACACTGTCCCATCAAACAGTCCCAGGGCAGGTACAGAGGGTTAGATACAGAGTAAAGCTCCCTCTACATTGTCCCATCAAACACTCCCAGGGCAGGTACAGGGGGTTAGATACAGAGTAAAGCTCCCTCTACACTGTCCCATCAAACACACCCAGGGCAGGTAGAGCACAGGGTTAGATACAGAGTAAAGCTCCCTCTACACTGTCCCATCAAACACTCCCAGGGCAGGTAAAGCACGGGTTAGATACAGAGTAAAGCTCCCTCTACACTGTCCCATCAAAGACTCCCAGGGCAGGTAAAGCACGGGTTAGATACAGAGTAAAGCTCCCTCTACGCTGTCCCATTAAACACTCCCAGGGCAGGTACAGCATGGGTTAGATACAGTAAAACTCCCTCTACACTGTCCCATCAAACAGTCCCAGGGCAGGTACAGAGGGTTAGATACAGAGTAAAGCTCCCTCTACATTGTCCCATCAAACACTCCCAGGGCAGGTATAGCACGGGTTAGATACAGTAAAGCTCTCTCTACACTGTTCCATCAAACACTCCCAGGGCAGGTACAGGGGGTTAGGTATAGAGTAAAGCTCCCTCTACATTGTCCCATCAAACACTCCCAGGGCAGGTACAGGGGGTTAGATACAGAGTAAAGCTCCCTCTACATTGTCCCATCAAACACTCCCAGGGCAGGTATAGCACGGGTTAGATACAGTAAAGCTCCCTCTACACTGTTCCATCAAACACTCCCAGGGCAGGTACAGGGGGTTAGGTACAGAGTAAAGCTCCCTCTACACTGTCCCATCAAACACTCGCAGGGCAGGTACAGCACGGGTTTAGATACAGAGTAAAGCTCCCTCTACACTGTCCCATCAAACACTCCCAGGGCAGGTACAGCACGGGGTTAGATACAGAGTAAAGCTCCCTCTATACTGTCCCATCAAACACTCCCAGGACAGGTAAAGCACGGGTTAGATACAGAGTAAAGCTCCCTCTACACTGTCCCATCAAAGACTCCCAGGGCAGGTAAAGCACGGGTTAGATACAGAGTAAAGCTCCCTCTACGCTGTCCCATCAAACACTCCCAGGGCAGGTACAGCATGGGTTAGATACAGTAAAACTCCCTCTACACTGTCCCATCAAACACTCCCAGGGCAGGTACAGCACAGGGTTAGATACAGAGTAAAGCTCCCTCTACATTGTCCCATCAAACACTCCCAGGGCAGGTATAGCACGGGTTAGATACAGTAAAGCTCCCTCTACACTGTTCCATCAAACACTCCCAGGGCAGGTACAGGGGGTTAGGTACAGAGTAAAGCTCCCTCTACACTGTCCCATCAAACACTCCCAGGGCAGGTACAGCACGGGTTTAGATACAGAGTAAAGCTCCCTCTACACTGTCCCATCAAACACTCCCAGGGCAGGTACAGCACGGGGTTAGATACAGAGTAAAGCTCCCTCTACACTGTCCCATCAAACACTCCCAGGGCAGGTACAGGGGGTTAGATACAGAGTAAAGCTCCCTCTACACTGTCCCATCAAACACTCCCAGGGCAGGTACAGCACAGGGTTAGATACAGAGTAAAGCTCCCTCTACACTGTCCCATCAAACACTCCCAGGGCAGGTACAGCACAGGGTTAGATACAGAGTAAAGCTCCCTCTACACTGTCCCATCAAACACTCCCAGGGCAGGTACAGCACAGGGTTAGATACAGAGTAAAGCTCCCTCTACACTGTCCCATCAAACACTCCCAGGGCAGGTACAGCACAGGTTAGATACAGAGTAAAGCTCCCTCTACACTGTCCCATCAAACACTCCCAGGGCAGGTACAGGGGGTTAGATACAGAGTAAAGCTCCCTCTACACTGTCCCATCAAACACTCCCAGGGCAGGTACAGCACAGGTTAGATACAGAGTAAAGCTCCCTCTACACTGTCCCATCAAACACTCCCAGGGCAGGTACAGGGGGTTAGATAGAGAGTAAAGCTCCCTCTACACTGTCCCATCAAACACTCCCAGGGCAGGTACAGGGGGTTAGATACAGAGTAAAGCTCCCTCTACACTGTCCCATCAAACACTCCCAGGGCAGGTACAGGGGGTTAGATACAGAGTAAAGCTCCCTCTACAGTGCTGACAGTGATCTTTAGTCCATACGCAGATTCCCTCGTATTGCACAGTGTGGAATTTATCATTTCCCACCCAATCGTCCTTTGGCCTGTTAATTTCGTCCTATATTAGAGGCAGTTTGTTGCCCGCACCTCCCAGAGGAGCTCTGCTTCAGAAATTAACTGGAAAAACTCCCTGTAAATATACATCAGGTGAAGATTCCTCCAACGCTGCGGAAT
This sequence comes from Pristiophorus japonicus, assembly GCF_044704955.1. NCBI lineage: Eukaryota > Metazoa > Chordata > Chondrichthyes > Pristiophoridae > Pristiophorus > Pristiophorus japonicus. Next base: position 67,823,194 of record NC_091997.1, read on the forward strand.
TCCAGCCAGCTGCAGCATTCATAAATCCGTAGATCGTTGGGCGAGCTGCGGCACTGGGGGAACCACGGCCCGGGGTTTGCGGTGATCGTCGGCCGGAGGGACGGGCGCAGCGCGGTCAGTGCTGGGATGGCGGGATGTCCGTGGGGTCCAACGCTGAAGGCAGTCCTCTCTGGTCACTCTCTGCATGCACGTGTGGAGTGCCATTGTCCGAAGATCACCAGGTCGCCCCCCCCCCCCCCCCCGCTCTGGACGGCCAGCGAGTGCGTGTGCGCGCGGGTGTGCGTGTGAGTGCGTCTGTAAAACAAAAATCTGTGTACAAGTCTGGTCTGTGGGGCCACGCTCAGACGAGCTGCCATTGCTATAGCGTTCTGATGGCCACGGGATACAGGAGGGACATGTGCTCAGCCCCTTTGATGGGCAGCTTGCGGCTGATGTAGTAGTGGATTATCTCCGGCACGCTGTCGAACGGGGGGCTGTTCACACCCAGGATGTACTTGCCCTCTTTGGTTTGGGTGAGTTTCATGTGCATGAAGCCCTGGTTACTCCTGCGGACAAGAAGGGCACGCAGTTAAAAATGGAGCAGCACGGAGCTGTACAACGCGGGAGCAGGCCATTCAGCCCATCGCTCCAGTGTCGGCTCTCCAAGAGAGCTATCGACTGTATTCCATGCCCCTGACTTTCCCCAAACTCGCTTACAATTTTCTTTACTATTATAGAAAGACTTGCATTTATATAGCGCCTTTCACAGCCACCGAACGTCCCAAAGCACTTTACAGCCAATGAAGTACTTTTGAAGGGTAGTCATTTTTGTAATGTAGGAAACGCGGCAGCCAATTTGCAAGCTCCCACAAACAGTAATGTGATAATGACCAGATAAACTGTTTTTGTGATGTTGGGGTACAGTGCTGGTGGGTACAGGTCTGTCACTGTATAACACTGGGGTATAGTACTGGTGGGTACAGGTCTGTCACTGTATAACACTGGGGTATAGTACTGGTGGGTACAGGTCTGTCACTGTATAACACTGGGGTATAGTACTGGTGGGTACAGGTCTGTCACTGTATAACACTGGGGTACAGTGCTGGTGGGTACAGGTCTGTCACTGTATAACACTGGGGTATAGTACTGGTGGGTACAGGTCTGTCACTGTATAACACTGGGGTATAGTACTGGTGGGTACAGGTCTGTCACTGTATAACACTGGGGTACAGTGCTGGTGGGTACAGGTCTGTCACTGTATAACACTGGGGTATAGTACTGGTGGGTACAGGTCTGTCACTGTATAACACTGGGGTACAGTACTGGTGGGTACAGGTCTGTCACTGTATAACACTGGGGTATAGTACTGGTGGGTACAGGTCTGATACTGTATAACACTGGGGTACAGTACTGGTGGGTACAGGTATGTCACTTTATAACACTGGGGTACAGTACTGGTGGGTACAGGTATGTCACTTTATAACACTGGGGTACAGTACTGGTGGGTACAGGTCTGTCACTGTATAACACTGGGGTACAGTACTGGTGGGTACAGGTATGTCACTTTATAACACTGGGGTACAGTACTGGTGGGTACAGATATGTCACTGTATAACACTGGGGTACAGTACTGGTGGGTACAGGTCTGTCACTGTATAACACTGGGGTACAGTACTGGTGGGTACAGGTCTGTCACTGTATAACACTGGGGTACAGTACTGGTGGGTACAGGTCTGTCACTGTATAACACTGGGGTACAGTACTGGTGGGTACAGGTCTGTCACTGTATAACACTGGGGTACAGTACTGGTGGGTACAGGTCTGTCACTGTATAACACTGGGGTACAGATCTGTTGGAGGAAGCAATATAAGACAATGCATTAAGAACAGTTAAATCATATAAGAAGCAGGTTACGGAACAATTGAATGGCATCGGTTTGAACGGGATGTTTAATTTCCTGGTGTTGCGATTTCGGATGAACCCAACAGTGAGGATCATCCTTTCCAAACCTGCAGACCCAAAGCATTGAAACAGAAGCAAGCCAGCGAGTGAGAAATATCGGAATGAAGCAGCCTGTAGCTCAGGATGTGCCGGACTCAGGCGGCCTGCCCCGTGAGCCAAAGTCGCTGACCTGCAGACAGTCCAGCCACTCGGGGGGAGAGCTGGGGGTCGCGGTGCGCGCCGAGTTAATCCCGTTTGAAAACTGGCAGCGGAGGAAAGCAAACGGCCACTCCGAAGGGGAGTGCCAGCAAAGAGGTGAAACGGCTGCTTTTGATTATGGGGGAGGGGGGAGCAGGAAGCTTGGTGGCCTGTGTTTACAGTCGGAGATCAGAGCGATCGAGTAACACGGCAACGGAAGCACTTACTGAGTGCCAATAAATGTCATTGGCCGAGACCTCTGCTCATAATCCCAGGCCACCCTGCGACCTCGGTACTAATACCAAATCAATCGGCCAAAGAAAGAAAGACTTGCATTTCTATAGCGCCTTTCATGACCACCGGACATCCCAAAGAACTTTCCAGCCAATGAAGTACTCTCTGAAGTGTAGTCACTGTTGTAATGTGGGAAACACAGCCGCCAACACGCGCACAGCAAGCTCCCACGCACAGAAAGTAGTTGAGGCCAATTCACTAAATATATTCAAAAGGGAGTTAGATGAAGTCCTTACTACTCGGGGGATCAAGGGTTATGGCGAGAAAGCAGGAAGGGGGTACTGAAGTTTCATGTTCAGCCATGAACTCATTGAATGGCGTTGCAGGCTAGAAGGGCTGAATGGCCTGCTCCTGCACCTATTTTCTATGTTTCTATGTTTCTAATGTGATGATGACCCAGATCATCTGGTTTAGTGATGTTGATTGAGGGCTAAATATTGGCCCCAGGACACCGGGGAGAACTCCCCTGCTCTTCTTCGAAATAATGCCCTGGGATCTTTTACATCCACCCGAGAGGGTAGATGGGGCCTGGGTTTATAGAATCACAGAAATTTACAGCACAGAAGGAGGCCATTTCGGCCCATTGTGTCTGAGCCGGCCGACCAAGAGCTATCCCGTCTAATCCCACTGTCCAGCTCTGGTCCGTAGCCCTGTAGGTTACGGCACTTCAGGTGCACATCCAAGTACTTTTTAAATGTGGTGAGGGTTTCTGCCTCTATCACCCTTTCAGGCCGTGAGTTCCAGACCCCCACTGCCCTCTGGGTGAAGCCATTTCCCCTCAAATCCCCTCTAAACCTCCTACCAATTACTTTAAATCTATGCCCCCTGGTTGTTGACACCTCTGCTAAGGGAACAGGTCCGTCCTATCCACTTTATCCAGGCCCCTCATAATTTTATACACCTCAATAAGGTCTCCCCTCAAGGAAAACAAACCCACCCTATCCAATCTGTCCTCACAGCTAAGATTCTCCAATCCCGGCAACATCCTCGTAAATCTCCTCTGTACCCTCTCCAGTGCAATCACGTCCTTCCTGTAATGTGGTGACCAGAACTGCACGCAGTACTCCAGCTGTGGCCTAACCAGTGTTTTATACAGTTCAAGCATAACCCTCCTTGCTCTTGTATTCTATGCCTTGGCCAATAAAGGCGAGTATTCCGTATGCCTTCTTAACCACCTTATCCACCTGGCCAGCTACCTTCCGGGATCTGTGGACCTGCACTCCAAAGTCCCTCTGTTCCTCCACACTTCTCAGTGTCCTACCATTTAATGTGTATTCCCTTGCCTTGTTAGCCCTTCGCAAATGCATTACCTCACACTTCTCTGGATTGAATCCCATTTGCCACTGTTCCGCCCACTTGACCAGTTCATTGATATCTTCCTGCAGTCTACAGCTTTCTTCTTCATTATCAACCACACATCTGATTTTAATGTCTTCTGAAACTTCTTAATCATACCCCCTACATTCAAGTCTAGATCATTGATATATACCACAAAAGCAAGGGACCTAGCACTGAGCAATGCGGAACCCCACTGAAAACATCCTTCGAGTCACAAAAACACCCTTTGCTTCCTGCCTCATCCGAAAAACGGCACCTCTGACAGTGCAGTACTCCCTCAGCACTTCCCCGCCGACAGTGTGGCACTCCCTCAGTACTGCCCCTCCGACAGTACGGCGCTCCCTCAGCACCGCCCCTCCGACAGTGCGGCACTCCCTCAGCACTGCCCCTCCGACAGTGCGGCACTCCCTCAGCACTGCCCCTCCGACAGTGCGGCGCTCCCTCAGCACTGCCCCTCTGACAGTGCGGCACTCCCTCAGCACTGCCCCTCCAACAGTGCGGCGCTCCCTCAGCACTGCCCCTCTGACAGTGCGGCACTCCCTCAGCACTGCCCCTCCGACAGTGCGGCGCTCCCTCAGCACTGCCCCTCCAACAGTGCGGCGCTCCCTCAGCACTGCCCCTCTGACAGTGCAGCACTCCCTCAGCACTGCCCCTCCGACAGTGCGGCGCTCCCTCAGTACTGCCCCTCCGACAGTGCAGCACTCCCTCAGCACTGCCCCTCCGACAGTGCGGCGCTCCCTCAGCACTGCCCCTCTGACAGTGCGGCGCTCCCTCAGCACTGCCCCTCCGACAGTGCGGCGCTCCCTCAGCACTGCCCCTCCGACAGTGCGGCGCTCCCTCAGTACTGCCCCCCCGACAGTGCAGCACTCCCTCAGCACTGCCCCTCCGACAGTGCAGCACTCCCTCAGCACTGCCCCTCCGACAGTGCGGCGCTCCCTCAGCACTGCCCCTCCGACAGTGCGGCGCTCCCTCAGCACTGCCCCTCCGACAGTGTGGCGCTCCCTCAGCACTGCCCCTCTGACAGTGCGGCGCTCCCTCAGCACTGCCCCTCCGACAGTGCGGCGCCCCGTTTCTGTGCTGTAAATCTTATGTAATGTAATACATAAAAACCAGAGGAGGCCATTCAGCCCCTTGAAACTGCACCACCAATCTATTACATCATGGTTGATATGTATCTGAATTCCACCCACCCCCTGCTTTGGTTCTGTAACCCTGAATACCCTTACCCAACAAAAATCGACCAATTTTCAATTGCACCCCCCTCCCCGACCCACCCTCAACAACTTTTTGGGGGGAGAGAGTTCCCGATTCCCAGTCCCCTTTGTGTAAAGAAGTGCTTCCTGATATCAGCCCTGAACGGCCTGGCTCGAATTTTAAGGTGATGTCCCCTTGTTCTGAACTCCCCCCACCAGAGGAAATAGTTGCTCTCTCTCTCTACCCCATCAAATCCTTTAATCAGCTTAAACACCTCGATTCGATCACCCGTCAATCTTCTATACTCAAGGGAATATTTTGCTCCTGTGAAGTGACTTGTAACGTTAAGGGCGCTATACAAACTCTAGTTAACGTTGTTGTTACACCGTGGGTACCCCTCGTCAGCCCCCTGCCACACTCGGCCAATGTGAGGTCTCTTTAAGTGGCTATCAGTGCGTAGCCTCACAACGACGAACTATCTCCGACAGTAAAACGGCTCAACAGCTTGTTAACTTGATGAAGGCCAGCGAAGCTCCCTCGCTCTCGCTCTCTGTCAGTCGCTCGGTGACCCGCATTGTCCGCCCCCAGCTATCTGCTCTCACAGAAAGCACCGCTTCCTTCCCCAGGAAGTGACAGTCGGGGGTGTGAGCCTATATGCTTCCAATAACAGGCAGAGCAGGATATGCTGGACGTACCACTGGCCCACAGAGTACGGGGTAAAGGAGAAAAGTCTTGCATTTCAATAGCAACTTTCACGGCCATTGGACGTCCCAATGAATTTACAGCCAATGAAGTACTTTTGAAGTGTAGTCACTGTTGTAATGTGGGAAACGCAGCAGCCAATTTGTGCACAGCAAGCTCCCACAAACAGCAATGTGATAATGACCCAGATAATCTGTTTAATAGTGATGTTGATTAAGGGATAAATATTGAGCAGGACACCGGGGATAACTCCCCTGCTCTACTTTGAAATAGTGCCCTGGGATCTTTTACATCTATCTGAGAGAGCAGACGGGGCCTCGGTTTAATGTCTCATCCAAAAGACGGCACCTCCGACAGTGTGGCACTCCCTCAGTACTGCCCCTCCGACAGTGCGGCACTCCCTCAGCACTGCCCCTCCAAAAGTGCGGCGCTCCCTCAGTACGGCCCCTCCGACAGTGCAGCACTCCCTCAGCACTGCCCCTCCGACAGTACGGCGTTCCCTCAGCACTACCCCTCCGACAGTGTGGCGCTCCCTCAGCACTGCCCCTCCGACAGTGCGCCGCTCCCTCAGCACTGCCCCTCCGACAGTGTGGCGCTCCCTCAGCACTGCCCCTCCGACAGTGCGCCGCTCCCTCAGCACTGCCCCTCCGACAGTGCGCCGCTCCCTCAGTACTGCCCCTCCGACAGTGCGGCGCTCCCTCAGTACTGCCCCTCCGACAGTGCGGCGCTCCCTCAGCACTGCCCCTCCGACAGTGCGCCGCTCCCTCAGTACTGCCCCTCCGACAGTGCGGTGCTCCCTCAGTACTGCCCCTCCGACAGTGCGGCACTCCCTCAGCACTGCACTGGGAGTGTCAGCCTAGATTTTGTGCTCAATTCTCTGGAGTGGGACTTGAACCCTCAACCTTCTGACTCCTAATAAAGCTGGCACCCAATAAAACGAAGAGGCAGAAATATATAAAGCTCATACGAGAAATGAAATCTGCGGGATCTTTTCTGATGAAATGTCTATTCAGGAGTGAAGCTTTGCAGCGTATGTATCAGGACATGTCGCCCAGATCACAGTAAGTCCAGGGCGCTCTGTGCTGTCTCCAGTTTTATGCCAGGAGCAGCCCCCTGCTGCAAGTCTAATTGAAGGAGGTCGGGTCCTGTGAGCGGGGGTCACAGATGCAGACTCTACACTCCACAGAGTTGCAAGGCTCAACTCTGAGCAACGTTCTATGCAGGGCTCCGAGACGTTTCTTCGCTGGGAGCCAGTTCAAGACATTTTGACAGCTGTGTCAGGTCTCAGTGAATAAACAGAGCATGCAATCTGCGGCTCGCAGACACCGCCCCGAAGGCATTGCTGACATTTGGGGCAGCAGAGGAAAGCGGCCCGTCACACAGGAGCGTTCCAGTGGGACAGGGCAAGCAGCACAGGTCACTCAACCTTTCCAGCAAATATGTGTACGTGAGAGAGTGTGTGTGTACGTGTGTGTGTGTGTGTACGTGTACGTGTGTGTGAGAGAGAGAGAGAGAGAGTGCGTGTGTGTGAGTATGTGAGCGTGTGTGAGAGCGAGAGTGTGTGTGTGTGTGTGTGTGTGAGAGAGAGAGTGTGTGTGTCAGTGTGTGAGAGTGTGTGTGAGAGTGAATGTGTGAGTGTGTGTGTGAGTGTGTGTGTGAGTGTGTGTGTGAGAGAGAGCGAGAGAGAGAGAGAGAGTGTGTATGTCAAGTGTGTGAGTGTGCGAGAGCGTGTGCGAGAACGTGTGTGAGAACGTATGTATGTGTCAGTACGTGTGTTTGTCAGTGCGTGTGTCTGTGTCAGTACGTGTGTGTGTCTGCTCTCTCAGGTGGATGTAAAAGATCCCAGGGCACTATTTCGAAGAAGAGCAGGGGAGTTACCCCCGGTGTCCTGGCCAATATTTATCCCTCAATCAACATCTGGTTCCGTTTCTTTTAATGTAGTTTCTGATTCCATTTCTGGTCGTGATAAAGAGCTGCTCCCAATGAAGGACGTCACATGGAATTACACAAATTGTACAGCGAGAAACCGGCCCAAATGCTCCGTGCCGGGGTTTATGCCCCATTTGAGCCTGCTCCCACCCATCTTCATCTCTCCCCATCACCATATCCCTCTATTCCTTTCTCCCTCGTGTGTTTATCTAGCCTCCCCTTAAATGTATCTGTGCTATTCACCACAATCATCCCTGTGGTAGGGGGTTCCACATTCTCACCACTCTCTGGGTAAAGAGGTTTCTTGTACAGCTCTCAGACTGACCCCATGTGACTGAGTGCCCATCGTGTGTGACCAGTGTTACATCAGAAATAGGAGCAGGAGTTGGCCATTCGGCCCCTCGAGCCTGCTCCGCCATTCAATAAGACCTTGGCTGATCAGATCCTGGCCTCAGCTCCACTTCCCCGCCCGCTCCCCAGAACCCCCCTCGACTGCGCTGTTGTAGGGATTGATGTCGGACACCGGACATTCCCGCAGAGGCACTGGCTCCGCCATTTTGAGCGGCGCCGGCCCCGTGTCAGAAGCGTGCAATCATCAACGTGGGCCCGAGCCCGCCATTGGCCAACGGCAGCTCGCTGCTTGCCGTGAGCGCCGGCCAATTGCAACTGTTGCCAAGCAACGAGGCAAGTTGAGGCAAGAGTCAGACCGGGCTGCAGACTGTCGGTGCCGATGAATCCTGCGAGGTTGTGGAGGGTGAAGAGGAAAAAGACTTGCATTTCTATAGCGCCTTTCACGACCACCGGACGACGCAAAGCGCTTTACAGCCAATTAAGTACTTTTGGAGTGTAGTCACTGTTGTAATGTGGGAAACGCGGCAGCCAATTTGCGCACAGCAAGCTCCCACAAACAGCAATGTGATAATGACCCAGATAATCTGTTTTAGTGATGTTGATTGAGGGATAAATATTGGCCCCAGGACACCGGGGAGAACTCCCCTCCTCTTCTTCGAAATAGTGCCGTGGGATCTTTTACATCCACCTGAGAGAACAGACAGGGCCTCGGTTTAACGTTTCATCCAAAAGACGGTACCTCCGACAGTGCGGCACTCCCTCTGTACTGCCCCTCCGACAGTGCAGCGCTCCCTCAGCACTGCCCCTCCGACAGTGCGGTGTTGCCTCAGTACTGCATTGGAGTGTCAGCCTGGATTTATGCACAGTACTGAGGGAGCGCCGCACTGTTGGAAGGGCAGTACTGAGGCAGCGCCGCACTGTCGGAGGAGCAGTACTGAGGCAGCGCCGCACTGTCGGAGGAGCAGTACTGAGGCAGCGCCGCACTGTCGGAGGAGCAGTACTGAGAGAGCGCCGCACTGTCAGAGAGGCAGTATTGAGGCAGCGCCGCACTGTCGGAGGGGCAGTACTGAGGGAGCGCCGCACTGTCGGTGGGGTAGTACTGAGGGAGCGCCGCACTGTCGGAGGGGCAGTACTGAGGGAGCGCTGCACTGTCGGAGGGGCAGTACTGAGGGAGCGCCGCACTGTCGGAGGGACAGTACTGAGGGAGCGCCGCACTGTCGGAGGGGCAGTGCTGAGGGAGCGCCGCACTGTCGGAGGTGCAGTGCTGAGGGAGTGCCGCGGGAGTGCCGCACTGTCGGAGGGGCAGTACTGAGGGAGCGCCACACTGTCGGAGGGGCTGTACTGAGGGAGCGCCGCACTGTCGGAGGGGCAGTGCTGAGGGAGCGCCGCACTGTCGGAGGGGCAGTGCTAAGGGAGCGCCGCACTGTCGGAGGGGCAGTGCTGAGGGAGCGCCGCACTGTCGGAGGGGCAGTGCTGAGGGAGTGCCGCGGGAGTGCCGCACTGTCGGAAGGGCAGTACTGAGGGAGCGCCACACTGTCGGAGGGGCTGTACTGAGGGAGCGCCGCACTGTCGGAGGGGCAGTACTGAGGGAGCGCCGCACTGTCGGAGGGGCAGTACTGAGGGAGCGCCGCACTGTCGGAGGGGCAGTACTGAGGAAGCGCCGCACTGTCGGAGGGGCAGTACTGAGGTAGCGCCGCACTATCGGAGGGGCAGTGCTGAGGGAGCGCCGCACTGTCGGAGGGGCAGTGCTAAGGGAGCGCCGCACTGTCGGAGGGGCAGTGCTGAGGGAGCGCCGCACTGTCGGAGGGGCAGTACTGAGGGAGCGCCGCACTGTCGGAGGGGCAGTGCTGAGGGAGCGCCGCACTGTCGGAGGGGCAGTGCTGAGGGAGCGCCGCACTGTCGGAGGGGCAGTACTGAGGGAGCGTCGCACTGTCGGAGGGGCAGTATTGAGTGAGCGCTGCACTGTCAGGCGGATGTAAAAGATCCCACGGCCAATATTTGAAGAGGAGCAGGGAAGTCCTCCCTGGTGTCCTGGGCTAATATTTCTCACTCTACCAACGCCGCAAAGAAAAACAACCAGCAGGTGAATGGGTCAGTGGCCCCCTTTGCTGTTTGTGGGGGTTGAGGCGAATAGTGCAGAGAAACAGTCTGAGCGAGTAACGATGGTGATGGTCCCTGCAAGTAACTCACTGTAAGTGAAGTGCATTCAGGCGTCTCTCAGACACTTTGCAAATGGAAGCCTTTGAGAAGGATTCATGGCCGAGGAGGAATTGGTGAGACAGCAAGAAGCTGGTCTCAGTAATTGGCTCCTCTCGTTGTGCCCTCGGGCAAAGACCCCCCCCCCCCCGAGACCCCCGGCGATAACGTACTGTTTGTGTTAGCATCCTCTCTCGCTCCATTAATGAAGCCTCTTTTTTGGCAAAGGTCAATGAATTTCTATGGTTACGGTGGGTGACTTGTGTTTTATCGATTCCAAACACGCTTTAAAGAAAGCCTTTGGGATGTGTAATGTGGGCTGTATTTTGGATCAGGTTATTATCCTCTAATTGGCTGTATTTTAATGCGTAAGCTTCTTGCTGCTGGATTAGACCTGTATTTTTTTTTAAAGAGAGAGAATAGGCTTAGTGCAGATTTCAGGCCTTCAGGGGGATGACTTCAGGTGGCTAGGAAACATACACACATACAGACAGAGAAGACTGATACAGACACACGTGCGCAGGCACCACAGGCACACGCGCACAGGCACAGGCAGACACACATGCAGACGCAGGCACAGACACATTAGCAGATACATACATGGATAGACAGACAGACAGACCAGGTTTAACTCTGGGTGTACGGTGAGTTTGCTGATTTTAGCCGAGCAGGCAGTAAAGGTATTACAGTGAGGGATCGGGAAAGATCTGCTCCTGATCACCATACAGGAACCCCCACTGACAGTGCAGGCGTACGGATATCGGGAGTGATGCATCCCCAGGTGGCACAACCCCCGACAGTCACTCGAAGTATCAGAGCGTGACCAGTGCCTGAAGGAGATAACCAACGGTTTCTGGAGGGAGAAAGGTAGGAGGAGGAGGAAAAAAGGAGGGAAAACAAGCATCCAGGAATCCCCGTACTAGACACAGACAATGCAAATGGAGGTCGCTCCCGGTGTCTCGGCTGCTTGAACTGTGGAATCCACCCCAATTACCTACAGCAGCTCACATTTAAGTGACTCTTAGAGTCAAGTGTGCTGCCCACTGAGCCAGAGTCAGAAGATCGTGGGTTCAAGTCCCACTCCAGGAACTCGAGTACAAAAATCCAGGCTGACATTCCCAGTGCAGTGCTGAGGGAGTGCTGCACTGTCGGAGGGGCAGTGCTGAGGGAGTGCTGCACTGTCGGAGGGGCAGTGCTGAGGGAGTGCTGCACTGTCGGAGGGGCAGTGCTGAGGGAGTGCCGCACTGTCGGAGGGGCAGTAGTGAGGGAGCGCCGCACTGACGGAGGGGCAGTACTGAGGGAGCTGCACTGTCGGAGGGGCAGCGCTGAGGGAGTGCCGCACTGTCTGGATGTAAATGCAAGTTACATAAATGCAGGTGGTTGTTGAGGCGGGAGGTTTAGGGAGGGAATTCCAGAGCTTAGGGCCCAGGCAGCTGAAGGCACGGCCACCAGCGATGGAGCGATGGAAATCGGGGGATGCTCAAGAGATCAGAATTGGAGAAGTGCAAAGATCTTGGAGATTTGTAGAGCTGGGAGGGGGTTACAGAGATAGGGAGGGGTGGAGGAGCTGGAGGAGGTTACAGATATAGGGAGGGATGTAGGGGCTGGAGAAGGTTACAGAGATAGGGAGGGGTGTAGGGTCCGGAGGGGGTTACAGAGATAGGGAGGGGTGGAGAGGTGTAGGGGCTGGAGAAGGTTACAGAGATAGGGAAGGGTGTAGGGGCCGGAGGGGGTTACAGAGATAGGGAGGGGTGGAGAGGTGTAGGGGCTGGAGAAGGTTACAGAGATAGGGAGGGGTGGAGAGGTGTAGGGGCTGGAGAAGGTTACAGAGATAGGGAGGGGTGTAGGGGCCGGAGGGGGTTACAGAGATAGGGAGGGATGGAGAGGTGTAGGGGCTGGAGAAGGTTACAGAGATAGGGAGGGGTGGAGAGGTGTAGGGGCTGGAGAAGGTTACAGAGATAGGGAAGGGTGTAGGGGCCGGAGGGGGTTACAGAGATAGGGAGGGGTGGAGAGGTGTCGGAGCTGGAGAAGGTTACAGAGATAGGGAGGGGTGGAGAGGTGTAGGGGCTGGAGAAGGTTACAGAGATAGGGAGGGGTGTAGGGGCCGGAGGGGGTTACAGAGATAGGGAGGGGTGGAGAGGTGTAGGGGCTGGAGAAGGTTACAGAGATAGGGAGGGGTGGAGAGGTGTAGGGGCTGGAGAAGGTTACAGAGATAGGGAAGGGTGTAGGGGCCGGAGGGGGTTACAGAGATAGGGAGGGGTGGAGAGGTGTAGGGGCTGGAGAAGTTTACAGAGATAGGGAGGGGTGGAGAGGTGTAGGGGCTGGAGAAGGTTACAGAGATAGGGAAGGGTGTAGGGGCCGGAGGGGGTTACAGAGATAGGGAGGGGTGTAGGGGCCGGAGGAGGTTACAGAGATAGGGAGGGAGGGTATTTTGAGAACAAGGATGAGATTTTAAAATCAAGGTTTGCCGTGCTGGGAGCCAGTGAAAGAACTGAACTCTGCAAGACCCACAGCCAGAGAGTACACACGCAATATGAACGGATTATCAGGCACAGTCGGTGCTTGCTTTGCCGACCAGCGAACGGGCACAGCTGCTGTTCGGGAAGAGTGACTTAAGAGTGCGAGTTTATTAGAGGGAATATTCGAAGAGAAGCAGTATCCCCTGGAACTTAATTAGACTTTAATCGCAGTGGGAGCTGCACGCAGTGTTCAGGAGACTGAATGGCCGTTAGGCTTCCTCAGGCTGTGCATGCATTTTTCATGAGGCTTTAAGCTGAACCACTTACAAGATGCAACTGCTATCATTACCCCCTGTAAAGTACGAGGGATATCGTGGGGCGGGCCCGGGGGGAGTCAGTGCGAGACAGCCCACTGCGCCGAACACGATACAAGCCCCCACCCCCACTCGCAGAAAGCTTCTCCGACGTCAGCGCTGCGTCGCTAACTCCTCCCCTCGCCAGTCCTGTCCGCGATGCGGAGCATGTGCAATGACACCGCAGACCGCTGCAAATAAAGCTGCTTCACTGTGGGACACTCGGCAATTCGGGGGGGGGGGGGGTGGGGGGGAGAAGGGTGAGAGAAGTCCATCATAAGAACCAGGAGCAGGAGTCGGCCATTCGGCCCCTCGAGCCTGCTCCGCCATTCAATCAGATCACGGCTGATCTTCGACCTCAACTCCACTTTTCCACCCATATCCCTCATCGCTCGATTCCCTTAATATCCATAAATCTTTCGATCTCAGCCTTGAATATACTCAACGACTGAGCCTCCACAGCCCTCTGGGGCAGAGAATTCCAAAGATTCACCACCCTCTGAGTGAAGACATTTCTCCTCATCTCAGTCCTAAATGGCCGACCCCTTATCCTGAGACTGTGTGACCCCTGGTTCTAGACTCCCCAGCCCGGGGGGGGGGGGGGAAACACCCTCCCTGCATCTATCCTGTCAAGCCCCCTCCTGTCCAAATATCTCCTTCTGTAGCTCGGTGTCACATTTTGATAGCGCTTGTGCGAAGTGCCCTGGGGGCGTTTTACGACGTTAAAGGTGTAATATAAAAATACAAGTTGCTGTTGCCCAACAACATGTGACCATGAAACTACCGGATTGTCGGAAAAACCCAACTGGTTCACTGATGTCCTTTGGGGAAGGAAATCTGCCGCCCTTACCCGGTCTGGCCGATATGTGACTCCAGACCCACAGCAATGTGGTTGACTCTTAACTGCCCCTCTGGAATGGCCCAGCGAGACACTCAGTCGTACCAAACCGCTCCGACAAAGTCAGCGCTGTGGGAACACCTTCACCACACGGACTGCAGCGGTTCAAGAAGGCGGCTCACCATCACCTTCTCAAGGGGCAATTAGGGTTGGGCAATAAATGCCGGCCTTGCCAGCGATGCCCACATCCCGAGCAGAAATAAAACATATTTTTTTAAAAACTTAATTCCGTAGCGTTTGGGATTTTAAGGGAGAATCTACAAAAAAGCACAATTCAGCCCAAGCTTTGCAATATTTATCACTGCAGTGTGCAGAAACAGACGTGTAAACTATTGGAATAAAATATTAATGTTAATAAGGTTATTAATCATAAACTGACATTTTAATAAAGGAAATCATTGGGTTTCACAGCAGAACGCACAAAGCATTTTCAAGCCCGCTGATCCTTACTGTCTGGCTTTTCCGTCCCCACTCTATCGTTCTCAGCTCAACCCTTGTACTGATGACCCGAGGAGCACAAGACAGGGGTGAGACGGGCAGGAGCTAGTGTTGCTCACCTGGGCTTCTCCGCTCACCCTCCCCGCTAAACCACAGAGCCCAGGTGAGCAACACTAGCTCCCGAGGGGTAATACACAGAGAGGGAAAGAAAGAATGGTATTTATATGGCGCCTTTCATGACTGCCGGACGTATCAAAGCGTTTTACAGCCAATGAAGTACAGTCACTGTTGTAGTGTGGGAAACGCGGCAGCCAATTTGCGCACAGCAAGCTCCCACACACAGCAATGTGATAATGACCCAGATAAACTTTTTTTTGTTATGTCGATTAAGGAATAAATGTTGGCCAGGACACTTCCCCTGCTCTTCTTTGAAATAGTGCTGTGGGATCTTTTACATCCACCTGAGAGAGCAGATGGGGCCTCGGTTTAACGTCTCATCTGAAAGACAGCACCTCCGACAGTGCTGCGCTCCCTCAGTACCGCCCCTCTGTCAGTGCTGTGCTCCCTCAATACTGCCCCTCCGACAGTGCGGCGTTCCCTCAGCACTGCACTGGAGTGTCAGCCTGGATTTTTGTGCTCAAGTCCCTGGAGTGGGACTTGAACCCACGACCTTCTGACTCAGAGGCGAGAGTGCTGCCCACTGAGCCACAGCTGGCACTGTCCGAGAGAGAAAGAATACAGTCATACAGGCCATGGTTTGACAGGTTATGCTGGCTGAGTGTCGGGGAGGGGATTGGGGGAGGTGGTTCTGCACTAACCAGGCTCCAGGAGACCTGAGAATCCCAATGAACCAGCAGCTTGGGCAAAATAATTATTAATTTACAATGAAAAAGCCTAATTGAACACGGAAGAGTTGCAACAACACACAGGGTTACGCCTCGGTTAATGTCGCTGTTCTGGTTATACCTGCGCTGTTATGTATATCTTGGCAAAACATGCGGTTTCAGGAAATTTGGAGACACTGTTCTTTGCTCCCGTGTAATCCCAACGTCATCTCTCCTCTCCTGAAGGTGTGGAGTCTTGCTGTGCTGGAATGTGATTCACAAAGCACGTGGGCGCATGAGAATCTTACAGCACAGAAGGAGGCCATTCGGTCCATCGTGCATGTGTAAAGTGTGATCCCATCAGTCTCCGGCTCTTTCCCCACAGCCCTGCAGATTTTCCAGGATATATTTAATTCCCCTTCGAAAGTCACTCCTGAATCTGCTCCCACCGACCTTTCAGGCAGCACGTTCCCAATCAGTATAAAAATCGGACAAATGAGCAGATCGTCTGTTTCAGTGATATTGACTGAGGGATAAATATTGGTCAGCCATGCACAAGCAACTGAACGTTACAAAACTTTATTTTGGGGGCGGCCAGGGCTGTGGACATAAAGCAACAGATGACAGGCGGCATAGCGAGAATGTTTCACTGGGGAGCTCAGGGGCAGCGTCACAGAATTCCACTCCCCGCTCCACAGACCCTCGTTGACAGATTTCCCGTCAGCAATAATTGCCGCTGCCTTTCGAGTCCTCGCGAGTTCTTTGTTTCACTCCAAACACGCAGCCCCGAACTTGACAAATAAATGTTTCGGGGAAAAAAAGCCCGGAGAGGAACAGAGATTGCGGCACAGCGACTGGCCAGGGTCAGAGTCCAATCTCTCTCGCGGTACGAATTTCCCCGCACTCCAACAATGTACAACTCCAAGATACAGTAACTCCCGCCCCAACCCGCAACTCTCCGCCTCCTGGCACCACTCAGTGCCGGGCAGACATGTCTACCTCCCAAACATCTTAAGATTGAGAGTTCGACCTGAAGAGACAGGGCAGACAACACTCCGCCTCTCCCAAAAACAACTTGTATTTATATTGCGCCTTTAACACAGTGAATCGTCCCAAGGCACTCCACAGGGGTATTATGAGGGAGCAGCATGCAGCGGCCCAGCCTGGAAATCGGCGTAGTCCCAGCCTGTAAGACCATCAGCGGGCCGGGGCCATTGGAGGGAGCAGCGCGTGCTGCTGCAGGAGGGCGACGGCTATGAAGCCAGGTCGCTGATTGCGGTGCGGGCAGGCACAGCAGGAGGGGCAAAGGAGCGGCAAGAGTCCATAGAAGGAAGTGACCGGAGCCCAGGAGAGGCGAGGGCCCAGGGGCAGCACGGGGCCAGCCCACACTGCGATGTGTGCGCGCACTGGGTCCGTGCAGCAGAGCTGGTCTCCAGTTAGTCTTGGGTAATCCTTGCCACTGGACCAAGGCCTAGCTCTGTCAAGCCCCGTGTGGTGGCTGGTGTACAACGGCCACCCCACGTTTAAAAAAATCCACGCACAGGCATCTCCCACCCTTCAACATGTAGTTCGGGATCCGGAGTATTAGGTCCTCCATTAAAACACCTGTGAACTCATCCCTTTTTGGCGTGGAAGCAAGTCATCCTCGCTCCGAGGGACTGTCTATGATGATGATGATGAGCTAAAATAATTTGACAACGAGCCGCATAAAGAGAAATTAGGGCAGGTGACCAAAAGCTTGGTCACTGAGGTCGGTTTTAAGGAGTGTCTTGAAGGAGGAAAGAGAGGTAGAGAGGTTTAGGGAGGGAGTTCCAGAGCTTGGGGCCTAGGCAACAGAAGGCACGGCCACCGATGGTGGAGCGATTATAATCAGGGATGCTCAAGAGGGCAGAATAAGAGGAGCGCAGACATCTCGGGGGGTTGTGGGGCTGGAGGAGATTACAGAGATAGGGAGGGGAGAGGCCATGGAGGGAGAGGCCATGGAGGGATTTGATAACAAGTATGAGAATTATGAAGGCACCTCAGACAGTGCGGCGCTCCCTCAGCACTGCACTGGAGTGTCGGCCTAGATTTTTGTGCTCCAGTCCCTGGAGTGGGACTTGAACCCACAACCTTCTGACTCAGAGGCGAGAGTGCCACTGAGCCAGAATGATAGCAAGAGTAAAAAGATGAGGTAACTGAAGAAAAAGTGACACCATGCTCGAGTTTTAAAAGGTTCCAACTTATGGGAAGAATTGAATGTAGAAAATTCTTACAGGGCTCGACAGGATAGATGCAGGGAGGATGTTTCCCCCGGGCTGGGGAGTCTAGAACCAGGGGTCACAGTCTCAGGATAAGGGGTCGGCCATTTAGGACTGAGATGAGGAGGAATTTCTTCACTCAGAGGGTGGTGAATCTGTGGAGGCTCAGTCGTTGAGTATATTCAAGGCTGAGATAGATAAGATTTTTGGATATTGAGGGAATCAAGGAAAATGGGGATCGGGCGGGAAAGTGGAGTTGAGGTCGAAGATTAGCCATGATCTTATTGAATGGCGGAGCAGGCTCGAGGGGCCGAATTGCCTACCCCTGCTCCTAATTCTTCTGTTCCCCGAAGTTCGACAATCTTTTAACTCTAAGTCGTTCTTTCCAAGGGAGCCGAGACAGTGGAACTCTCTCCTCTGCAAAAACCTTCCTTGTCCCAGTCCTACAATCTAAAGGCTTTTAAACGCAAGCTTGGCTCACTCAGCCATTGCCTCTGGATTTAGCTCGTCTGACCTGTTGACCCTTTGCTCCTGCATGATGGCCATTGGTCCTTCACTGGGGCTCTTCGATCAGAAGTGAAGTAAGTTCAGCGAGAGAGCTGGACAAAGTTGGGGAGTGTCTAAATCATGTCGGGACACAACTCCGATACTCGCACCAGTTTTGCAGACGTTAAACACTTTACATTCGCATGGTAGGTAGCAATGGATTTCTTCCGAGAGCATTAGTGATGCACAAGCAACCTTTTGAAAAGAAGTAATTACACACAATAAACAGAATTAATTTAAAGTAATCTCCTTATAGCGCTTGGCAGCTTTCCAGCATTTGGAGATTTGCAATGGAAAGTCCTGGCATCAGCTAGTGGCTCAGTGGGCAGCCCTCTTGCCTCGGAGTCAGCAGGTCGTGGGTTCAAGTCCCGCCCCGGAGAGGCTGACACTCCCGGTGCAGTACTGAGGGAGCGCCGCGCTGTCGGAGGGGCAGTGCTGAGGGAGTGACGCACTGTCGGAGGGGCAGTGCTGAGGGAACGCCGTAGTGTCGGAGGGGCAGTACTGAGGGAGCGTCGTACTGCGCTGTCGGAGGAGCAGTACTGAAGGAGCGTCGCACTGTCGGAGGGGCAGTACTGAGGGAGTGCCGCACTGTCGAAGGGGCAGTAATGAGGGAGCACCGCACTGTCGGAGGGGCAGTACTGAGGGAGTGTCGTACTGCGTTGTCGGAGGAGCAGTACTGAAGGAGCGCTGCATTGTCGGAGGGACAGTACTGAGGGAGCCCCGCACTGTTGGAGGGGCAGTACTGCGGGAACGCCATAGTGTCGATGGGGCAGTGCTGAGGGAGCGTCGTACTGCGCTGTCGGAGGGGCATTACTGAAGGAGCGCCGCACTGTCGGAGGGGCAGTGCTGAGGGAGCGCTGCACTGTCGGAGGGGCAGTGCTGAGGGAACGCCGTAGTGTCGGAGGGGCAGTGCTGAGGGAACGCCGTAGTGTCGGAGGGGCAGTACTGAGGGAGCGTCGTACTGCGCTGTCGGAGGGGCAGTACTGAGGGAGCGCCGCACTGTCGGAGGGGCAGTACTGAGGGAGTGCTGCACTTTCAGATGAGAT
The DNA here is from genome assembly GCF_044704955.1 of Pristiophorus japonicus. Taxonomy (NCBI): domain Eukaryota; kingdom Metazoa; phylum Chordata; class Chondrichthyes; family Pristiophoridae; genus Pristiophorus; species Pristiophorus japonicus. The sequence goes on from NC_091997.1 coordinate 67,842,121, forward strand.
GTTAAACCCTTCTGCCCTCTCGGGTAGATGTAAAAGATCCCACCGCCACGATTTGGAAGAGGAGCAACAACAATAACTTGCCTTTAGATAGCAACTTTAACGTAGAAAAACATCTCCAAGCTGCTTCAGAGGAGCGTTATCAAACAAAATTTGACACCGAGCCACATAAGGGGATATGAGAACAGATGAGCAAGGAGGTAGGTTTTAAGGAGTGTTTTAAAAGAGGAGAGAGAGGCGGAGAGGTTTAGGGAGGGAGTTCCAGAGCTTGGGGCCCAGGCAACTGAAGGCACGGCCACCGATGGTGGAGCGATTAAAATCGGGGAATGCGCAAGAGGGCAGAATTGGAGGTGGCTGTTGTCCCGGTGCCCTGGCCAATATTGATCCCTAAGAACAGATTATCCGGCATTGGCTGATCGTCAGTATCTTAGAGCCCTGTGACCTCCACCGCTGAGAAGATCAATGGGAACAATGCCATGGGAACACCACAACCTCCACGTTCCCCTCCCAGTCACACACCATCCCGACTGGGAAATATATCGGCCGTTCCTTCATCGTCGCTGGGTCACAATCCTGGAACTCCCTCCCTAACAGCACTGTGGGAGCACCTTCACCACACGGACTGCAGCGGTTCAAGAAGGCGGCTCACCACCACCTTCTCAAGGGGCAATTAGGGATGGGCAATAAATGCCGGCCCTGCCAGCGACGCCCACATTCCGAGAATGAACATTTAAAAAAAAAATCTGAAGCAATAGAACATCTCGTTTGCCCCATCCCGTGATTAAATTATGGGTTATTCAGGAAATTAAATAGTAAATCGTGCCTCGTTGCACAAGTAGGCGATTTCAGCCCAGTCCTGTATTGATCTGTTGGACACAGAATCAATCCCCTCTGAACTTGCTAAATAGATCGATATTTCGGTGTCAGGACCTGTACCGCTCAATCAATGCGGTGCTTTAAAGGCTGGCCGTCGGTGGCTGTTGTGAATGACGTCACTCGTCACATCAGAAAGGGGAATCTAAGGGGGAATCTCGATGAACACGAGAGGGTGAAAGGCACAGAAGGATATGTTGATGGGGTGAGATGAAGAGAGGCGGGAGGAGGTTCGTGAAGCCGTCTTTCGAATGGGACGTTAAACCGAGGCCGGCTGCTAACCTCGGGATTGACCCATGCTCAGCACACTCGGGGCCCGGCTGCCCAATTTTGCGGACTGAGGCGCAAACTGTTCCCGGGCGCACGCCGCCATCACCGAAATCAGCAGAGGCAAAAATGCAGCCCGCGATGTGAGCGCAAGGCGTTTGATCAGAGCCAGTCGGAGTAATGTCAACTTCACGTCCACTTAAAGTGACATTGCCCCTCCACTGAGAGACTGACCCCCCCCCCACACTCTGGCCAGAGAGGACGCACAGCCACGGGGCCCGAATGAAATCTCGGAATCACAGATGTCAATAAGCAATCCCCCTGCTGTATCAAGCCTTGCAATTCACTCTCAAAACCCACCAACAATCGAGAGCGCAGGCTAAAAAAAAAAATCCATCACGGAAGACTGAATGATTCTGGGAACCAGTAGGGCTGTCAATTGTTGTTCCGTTTGATTGGAAGCTGTGACCTATTTTACCTTCCTGCAAAATAAATACACCAGCGGGTTTTACGCTGTTTAGCACACTAGCTAACTTGACTGGTCAGGTTCCTAGGTGAGCTATCTTAAGGACGTCGTTCCCCATCAGAAACAGGAGCACTTCGCCATTAGTGTGGAGCAGCAAAGAGCTAGCTTTTCGTTTGCCAGTGAAAGCGCCTTACACGACCACCGGGCGTCCCAAAGCGCTTTCCAGCCAATGAAGTACTTTTGGAGTGTAGTCACTGTTGTAATGTGGGAAACGCAGCAGCCAATTTGCTCACAGCCAGCTCCCACACACAGCAATGTGATAATGACCGGATAATCTGTTTTTAGTGATGTTGATTGAGGGGTAAATATTAGCCAGGACACCGCGGAGGACTCCCCTAATCTTCGAAATGGTGCTGTGGGATTTTTTTACATCCACCTGAGAGAGCAGACGGGGTCTCGGTTTAATGTCTCATCCAAACGACGGTACCTCCGACAGTGCGGCGCTCCCTCAGTACTGCCCCTCCGACAGTGCAGCACTCCCTCAGTACTGCCTCTCCGACAGTGCGGCGCTCCCTCAGCACTGCCCCTCCGACAGTGCAGCACTCCCTCACTACTGCCCCTCTGACAGTGCGGTGCTCCCTCAGCATTGTCCCTCCGACAGTGCGGCGCTCCCTCAGTACTGCCCCTCCGACAGGGCGGTGCTCCCTCAGTACTGCCCCTCCGACAGTGCGGTGCTCCCTCAGTACTGTCCCTCCAACAGTGCAGCACTCCCTCAGTACTGTCCCTCCAACAGTGCAGCACTCCCTCAGTACTGTCCCTCCAACAGTGCGGCACTCCCTCAGCACTGCCCCTCCGACAGTGCGGCACTCCCTCAGTACTGCCCCTCCGACAGTGCGGCACTCCCTCAGTACTGCCCCCCTTCAGTACTGCCCCTCCGACAGTGCAGCACTCCCTCAGTACTGCCCCTCCGACAGTGCGGCGTTCCCTCAGTACTGCCCCACAACCTTATGACACTAGAGGAGATTGATTAAGAGATTTTTTTTAATATGATGAAGGGTTAGGGTGAATTGGGCAAAACTATTTCTTCTGGTTGGGGAGTCACAGAGAGGGAGTAGTGAGGTTGTAGAATTGTCCGTACGTGGAGTGCCGTGGGAACGTGGAGTGCTTTGGCACACAGAACGGTCGAAGCAATGACATGGGAAGAGTAGGTAAACGTTTGAAGCAGAGGGAGGTACAGGGCTCGGGGAGAGGGCGGGCAATGGGATTAGTTCGGGATTGTTCTCGCGAGAAGCCGCCATAGACACGATGGCTCTGCACGATTCCATCGATGGGGGAGTATATAGTCCGGGATGCAGTGCTGTGTGCTCATTATAAACATAGCAAGTTGGCCCATTGCCAAAGTTTCTCAACAGAATATCTGCTTTGTTCCAGAGTTGGAGATGATGCTCCCAAAAGGTTTTACTCAAACAATCGCATTTTTGTCGGAATCCAGAATGGGAGGAATGCCAAATGCTGACTTTGGCAGATGTGCGGAGTATTATCGCATGTTCATCCCCAGAGGACATTACTCAAAGGCTCCGGTCAACTGTCTCACTTTTCAATAAATGTTTATTACAGGCACACGAACTTCAGCACATGGGAGAGTTTGTCTCCGCACTCGCTCGCACTGCTGACTCTTCTGCTTGCTTTCAGTGGGCAGCACCCTCGCCTCGGAGTCAGAAGGCTGTGGGTTCCAGTCCCACTCCAGGGACTCGAGCACAAAAATCCAGGCTGACACTCCCAGTACAGTGCTGAGGGCTGAACAGGGTAGATGCAGGGAGGGTGTTTCCCCCGGGCTGGGGAGTCTAGAACCAGGGGTCACAGTCTCAGGATAAGGGGTCAGCCATTTAGGACTGAGATGAGGAGGAATTTCTTTACTCAGAGGGTGATGAATCTTTGGAATTCTCTGCCCCAGAGGGCTGTGGAGGCTCAGTCGTTGAGTATATTCAAGGCTGAGATCGCTAGATTTTTGGATAGTAAGGGAATCGAGGGATATGGGGACAGTGCAGGAAAGTGGAGTTGAGGTCGAAGATCAGCCATGATCTTATTGAATGGCGGAGCAGGCTCGAGGGACCGAATGGCCGACTCCTGCTCCTAATTCTTATGTTCGCATGTTCTTATGCACTGAAGGAGGTGCCGTCTTTCGGGTGAGACGTTAAACCGAGGCCCCGTCTGCCCTCTCAGGCGAACGTAAAAGATCCCAGGGCACTATTTCGAAGAAGAGCAGAGGAGTTATGTCCTGGACGATAGTTATCGCTCTGTCTTCATCACTAAAACACAGACGATCGTTTCTCACTATGGGCGCCTCATTAAAGATGCATTCGACATGTATTTAGTGCTGAGGTGGGATTTCATTCAGAATCTGGCTGGCCATGTCTGTTTGCATCACACAGGCTTAGAGCAGAGAGTTAAACGGTCCCATGACAGTAAAGGCATGGTCTAGTGCTGTACCGATCTGTGCCGAGCAGGACCTGGGTTCAGTGTCCAGTTAGTCCATCTTGACGTGGACATACCAATCGGCCTCAGTTCCCTATTGGGTTTATCAGTAACTATCCTCTATTGATGGCCCCTAGTTTCAGATTCTTCCACCAGTGGAACCATTCTCTCCACATCTATCCTGTCCCACCCATTGACATTTTTAAAGACCTCTATTAGGTCACCTCAAAATCTTCTCTTTACTAAAGAAAAATGCCCCACCCTATTCAATCTCTCCCGATAGCTGTAATCTCTCGGTTCTGGGAGCATTCCTGAAAATCTATATTGCACTTTCTTCATTGCTTCTATGTCCTTTTGTTAGGATGGAGACCAGGAGTGTGCACATGTAGCCTGACCAGGGTCCCATACACGTTTAACGTAACCATCAGCAGGCCGGGGCCTTTAGAGCGAGCAGCCTGCAGCGGTATACCACTGCAGGGAGCAGGGCATGCTGCTGCAGGAGGGCGATGGCTGACTGCAATGTGGGCAGGTACAGCAGGAGTGGCAAGGTCGGGGCAAAGGAGCGGCGAGGGTTCGTAGAGGGACGTGATCGGGGCCCAGGAGAGGTGAGGGCCCAGGGGCAGCACAGGCCCAGCCCACACTGCGATATGTGCGCGCACTAGGTTCGTGCAGCAGAGCTGTTCTCCAGTCGTCTTGGGTAACCCTTGCCACTGGACCAAGACCTAGCTCTGTCAAGCCCCGTGTGGTGGCTGGTGTTCAACGGCCGCCCCACGTTAAAAAAATCCACGCCCAGGCATCTTCCACCCTTCAGGATGTAGTTCGGGATCTGGAATATTAGGTCCTTCATTGAAACACCTGGGAACTCATCCCTTTTCGGTGTGGAAGCAAGTCATCCTCGTTTCGAGGGACCGCCTATGGGAAGAGAGACTTGCCTGCACTATCCCCATATCCCTTGATTCCCTTAATATGCAAAAATGATGAACATAACATACTTCAGCAAAGGGCCAGCATCCTCAGGTGAAGAAGGTTAGGATAACAAAATGGCGGCAACAAGAAATTGCTCAAATTCTCAGATGTTCCTGAATCAATGATCCATCCCCTCTTGTACGATGGACTCCAGCTTTCCGCTTCAGTTCTCCAAGGTATAGCCCCAGAGGGGAGTGAGAGGCAGCCCAGCCTCCAATACTTCCCACCTGCTCAGGCCAGGCACACGGGATCGGTGGTACATCCTCAACACACTGAAGGACATGCCGGCCGGCCAGCTTTGTCACCCGCCGTGTAATTGCCCGAGGAACAGACACATTAATTACTTGTGCAACCCTTTCAGTTACACCATCCAACTGCCTATAATTGTATTTTAAATAAGTCATTTATATGCAAACTGCGTTGGAAACAGCTGATATCGGTATAAAATCTGCATATAATACCTCACAGACCACTCAATGACTAATAGAAATGAGAGAGAGGGAAAGAGACACAGAGGGAGAGAGAGGGAGACAGAGAGAGAGGGAGACAGAGACAGAGAGAAAGAGAGAGACAGAGAAAGACACAGAGAGAGACACAGAGAGAGACACAGAGAGAGACAGAGACACAAAGAGTCAGAGAGACAGACAGATACAGAGAGACAGACAGCGATAGAGAGACAGCGACAGACACAGAGAGAGACAGACACAGAGAGAGAGAGACAGAGATACAGAGTGACAGAGAGAGAGAGACAGACAGAGAAAGAGAGAGAGACAGAGTGAGAGAGAAAGGGAGAGAGACAGAGAGAGACAGAGAGAGAGAAAGACAGAGAGAGAGAGTCAGAGAGAAAGTCAGAGACAGAGACAGAGTGAGACAATATGAAAGCAATCTTTAACCTCACAGATAAACCCCTATTTATATAAATGCCAATGTCCCTTTGGCATTGCTGTAAATGTTTGATAGAAAAACCAAACAGAAGCAACATGCCATTTAATGCAGGGCACCAGGCAATGCAATTTACACATAAATTAATTATCAAAAGCCGCTACCTGTGTTATATAAAGCTTATTAATTTCAATTGGATTCCCTCAACGTGCCAGCACAGATACTTGGGAGCTTCATTAAAGATGCATTAGAGATGTATTTAGTGTAAACCATCAACTACTGAAGTGGGCTTTCATTCTGAATCTGGCTGGCCGTATCAGTTTGCATTGTGCAGTAATCACACCGGCTTAGACCGGAAGGTGGGAGGATTGCTGGGGCTGTCGGTTCTCCTCACCAGCCACAGACACCTGCCTGTGGTCACTGTGGACGTTACATACACAACAGCAACCTGTATTTATATAGCACCTCTAACAGAGTAAAACAGGCCAAGGCGCTTCACAGGAGTGTTACAAGACAGATATATGACGCAGAGCCACACAAGGAGATATTAGGGCAGGTGACCAAAAGCTTGGTCAAAGAGGAGCGAGAGGTGGAGAGGTTTAGGGAGGGAGTTCCAGAGCTTGGGGCCCAGGCAACAGAATGCACGGCCACTGATGGTGGAGCGATTATAATCAGGGATGCTCAGGAGGGCAGAATTAGAGGTGTGCAGACATCTCGGGGGGTTGTGGGGCTGGAGGAGATTACAGAGATAGGGAGGGGCAAGGGCCATGGAAGGGTTTGAAAACAAGGATGAGAATGTTGAAATCAAGGCATTGCTTAACCGGGAGCCAATGTCGGTCAGTGAGCACAGGGGGTGATGGGTGAGCAGGACTTGGTGCGAGTTAGGACATGGGGCAGCGAGCACAGGGGGTGATGGGTGAGCGGGACTCGGTGCGAGTTAGGACACGTGGCAGCGAGCACAGGGGGTGATGGGTGAGCGGGACTCGGTGTGAGTTAGGACACGGGGCAGCCGAGTTTTGGATCACCTCTAGTTTACGTGTGGTAGTGCAGGATGGGAGCAGGCCATGTTGGGCAATGATTCACATCCCTGCTGCGCTCGTATGGATGTAGGGACTTTGCATTTATATAGCACCTCATCACACCCTCAGAATGTGCCAAAGTGCTAAACAACCAATTAATTATCTTTAAAGAATGGGCACTGTTACGCAGAGCAAGATCCCACAAACAACAACTGAGATGCAAGACCAGATGATCTGCTTTTGGTGATGTTGGTTGAGGGAATGTTGGTCCCAGGACAACACACACACACAAAGGATATGAAGCTAAGGCGTGTGAATCGAGTCGAGGTATAGATCCGCCATGATCTAATTGAATGGTGGAACAGGCTCGAGGGGCATAATTGCCTACTCAAAAACCACAACTTGCATTTATATAGTGCCTTTAACATAGTAAAACTTCGCAAGGCACTTCACAGGAGCGATTATCAAACAAAGTTTTGAGCCGTATCAGGAGATATCAGTGCAGGTGACCAAAAGCTTGGTCAAAGAGGTCGCTTTTAAGGAGCGTCTTAAAGAAGGGTAGAGAGGAGGAGAGGTTTAGGGAGGGAGTTCCAGAGCTTGGGGCCCAGGCAACAGAAGGCACGGCCACCAATGGTGGAGCGATGGATATTGGGGGTGTTCAGGAGGGTAGAATTGGATGAGCGCAGACATCTCGGGGGGTTGTGGGGCTGGAGGAGGTTACAGAGAAAGGGAGGGGCGAGGGCCATGGAGGGATTTGAACATAAGGACGGGACTCCTGTTCCAAATGTTTCTATCACAGAGGGAGAGATCCCTGCTTGTCTTTGAACAGAGCTATGGGATCTTGAACGTCCACCTCGACGGAGCCTCGGTTCAATGTCTCTTCAATAGGCCCTCTCATTATACATGTATTTTGGAACCTTTCCTTTGTGTTAATCTCTCCTACCCTGCCTGCACCAAACCCTTCACCTTCTATCACTCAAGGAGCTAATGCTTTATATTTACTTTTCGCTCATTTAAACATCCGTCTCCCCTGGGAGCAGAACATTGGAGGGTGTGTGAGGGGGAGGCGGGGGTGTGAGGGGGAGGGTGTGTGAGGGGGAGGGGGTGTGAGGGGGGGTTCGGGGGAGGGGGTTTGAGGGGGAGGAGGTGTGGGGGGGGGTGGTGTGAGGGGGAGGGGGTGTGAAGGGGAGGGGGTGTGAGGGGGAGGGGGTGCGGGGGGGGGTGGTGTGAGGGGGAGGGGGTGTGAAGGGGAGGGGGTGTGAGGGGGAGGGGGTGCGGGGGGGGTGGTGTGAGGGGGAGGGGGTGTGAGGGGGAGGGGGTGCGGGGGGAGGGGGTGTGAGGGGGAGGGGGAGGGGGTGTGAAGGGGAGGGGGTGTGAGGGGGAGGGGGTGCGGGGGGGGGGTGGTGTGAGGGGGAGGACTAGAGAGTGAAGGACACCCCCATCCACAGCTCGCGTCACTTTGTTCCTCTCCCGTGGGTCTTGACTCTAGTGTCAGCCGTGGCTCAGTGGGCAGCACTCTCGCCTCTGAGTCAGAGGGTTGTGGGTTCAAGTCCCACTGCAGAGACTTGAGCACAATATCCAGGCTGACACTCCCAGTGCAGTGCTGAGGGAGTTCCGCACTGTTGGAGGGGCAGTGCTGAGGGAGGGCTGCACTGTCGGAGGGGCAGTGCTGAGGGAGGGCCACACTGTTGGAGGGGCAGTGCTGAGAGAGCGCCGCACTGTCTGAGGGAGGGCTGCACTGTCGGAGGGGCAGTGCTGAGGGAGGGCTGCACTGTCGGAGGGGCAGTGCTGAGGGAGGGCTGCACTGTCGGAGGGGCAGTGCTGAGGGAGGGCCGCACTGTTGGAGGGACGGTGCTGAAAGAGCGCCGCACTGTCGGAGGGACGGTGCTGAGGGAGCGCCGCGCTGTAAGAGGGGCCGTCTTTCGGATGAGATGTTGAACCGAGGCCTCGTCTACTCTCTCGGGTGGGTGTAAAAGATCCCATGGCACTATTTTGAGGAAGAGCAGGGGAGTTCTCTCCGGTGTCCTGGGGCCAATATTTATCCCTCAATCAACATCACTAAAACAGATGATCTGGTCATTATCACAGTGCTGTGTGTGGGAGCTTGCTGTGCACAAATTGGCTGCTGTGTTTCCTACATTCCAAAAGTACTTCATTGGCTACAAAGCGCTTTGGGACGTCTGGTGGTCATGAAAGGTGCTATATAAATGCAAGTCTTTTGTTCTTTTACTGCCCAGTGGCGTTTTTCCGCGAGAACAATGCTGCGTCTAAGTTGCGCGCACGTGAAACCTCACAGATACCGGACAGACTGCCCGCGAGCTTTTCCAATTGAAGCACCACACGCAGGCAGAAATTCATGGAAATCAACAAAGGCGGCCTGGAGGGAAGGTTGCGGGAGACGGGGAGCGAATGGCCGGGGATTTAAAGAAGGCACGTTTGTGTTGGTCAGTGATGAAGTTTGCAGGCAACAGACAGACAGAAAAAATCTCAGCGCTAAGCTTGCCAGATCAGTCGTCTCCTCAATAATGTATGAATCGAAGCTGGGTATCACATTCCTCATTCTTTTTAATATTTATAATACGGTCCTATTTACATTGTGCAGACTGTCTGCTTCTTTAAATGTTCTTAGATGAGCGGCCCCATAATAATTGATTTGAAAAGATATATACATATATTCTCAAGGTCAACATGGCTCCGTCAGCCAATTAAAAGCGGGTCTTTCACCTCACTTTCTGTAGTGGATCTTGCTGTGCACAAATTGCCTGCATGACATCGTCACTTCAAAAAGGAACTGGTTGGCCCTTTGGGGCATCCTTGGGAACATAAAAAATAGGAGCAGGAGTTGGCCATCCGGCCCCTCGAGCCTGCTCCGCCATTCAATGAGATCATGGCTGATCTTCGACCTCAACTCCACTTTCCCGCCCAATCCCCATATCCCTTGATATCTAAAAATCTATCGATCTCTGCCTTGAATATACTCAAAGACTGAGCCTCCACAGCCCTCTGGGGCAGAGAATTCCAAAGATTCACCACCCTCTGAGTGAAGAAATTCCTCCTCATCTCAGTCCTAAATGGCCGACCCCTTATCCTGAGACTGTGACCCCTGGTTCTAGACTCTCCAGCCCGGGGGAAACATCCTCCCTGCATCTACCCTGTCAAGTTCTGTAAGAATTTTGTATGTTTCAATGAGATCACCTCTCATTCTTCTAAACTCTAGAAAATATAGGCCTAGTCTACTCAATATCTCCTCATTGGACAATCCCCCCATCCCAGGAATCTGAGGAATGTGATAAGGTGCCTATAAATGTTCTTTCCTTCGATACACATTGCAGCTGAAGTACCTAGCTCCCTCCGAGGACTCAGCAGATAAAGGCACCACCGGATTATGTTAGCGAGGCCCATCGCCCACAGGCCACAGGCTCAATCCCTAGGCCGGTGTCGAATTGGCCGCTCGGAGCGGTTGCCGATAGTTTGGGGCTTTGCTCCCAGGGTCCCTGGTCGCTACCCAATGGCTACTGCTGTAAAGTAGATCGATGTTATCCTCGGGGCAGAGACGGTCGAGAGGAGATTTGATCGAGGTGTTCAAAACCATGAGGGGTCTGGACAGAGTAGATAGAGAGAGAAACTGTTCCCATTGGTGGAAGGGTCGGGAACCAGAGGGCACAGGTTTAAGGCGATTGGCAGAAGAACCAAAGGCGACACGAGGGAAAACGTTTTTACGCAGCGAGTGGTTAGGATCTGGAATGCGCTGCCCGAGAGGCAGACTCAATCGTGGCTTTCAAAAGGGAGTTGGATAAATACCTGAAGGAAAAGGATTTACAGGGCTACAGGGAGAGGGCGGGGGGAGGGGGACTGGCTGAGGTGCTCTTGCAGAGAGCCGGCACAGGCTCGATTGGCCGAATGGCCTCCTTCGGTGCTGTAACCGTTCTGTGATTCTAATAAGAAATAGGAGCAGGAGTCGGCCATACGGCCCCTCGAAACTGCTCCGCCATTCAATAAGATCATTGCTGATCCGATCCTGGATTCAGCTCCACTTCCCTAACCGCCCCCTTATTCCCTTAACGGTTAAGAAACTGTCTATCTCTGGCTTAAATTTATTCAATTTCGCTTCCACAGCCCTCTGAGGCAGCGAATTCCACAGATTTACAACCCTCTGAGAGAAGAAATTTCTCCTCATCTCAGTTTTAAATGGGCGGCCCCTTATTCTAAGATCATGCCCCCTAGTTCTAGTCTCCCCCATCAGTGGAAACATCCTCTCTGCATCCACCTTATCAAGCCCCCGATCTATATGGACATCGGTTGAGGGCAGGTTCACCCTCAGTGTGATGCAGACAGTGACCGAATAGTCAAATGAGACTTGCTGTGTAAACATGCAGAGAGCTCTGCTTGTGTGCGAAGCACTGGAGGGTTGGCACTTCCTGTGGAGCCATTCTCTAGCATCAGGCAGTGCCTTCAAAAGAGACGCGAATTCTGAAGCGCAGCACAATCATATATTGTACAGATCGGTTGTGACCATAGAGATGGTGTCAGCCGTGGCTCAGGGGGCAGCACTCTTGCCTCTGAGTCAGAAGGTTGTGGGTTCAAGTCCCACTCCAGGGACTTGAGCACAACTGATGCTCTCAGTGCAGTGCTGAGGGAGCGCCGCACTGTCGGAGGTGCCGTCTATTGGATGAGACGTTAAATCAAGGCTCCGTCTGCCCTCTCAGGTGGGCATAAAAGCCACTATTCGAAGAAGAGCAGGGGTGTTCTCCCCGATGTCCCGACCAATGTTTATCCCTCAACCAAAAACAGATGATCTGGTCATTATCACATTGCTGTGTGTGGGAGCTTGCTGTGCGCAAATTGGCTGCCACGTTTCCCACATTACAATAGTGACTACACTCCAAAAAAAGTACTTTATCGGCTGTAAAGCGCTATGGGACGTGCTGAGGTTGTGAACGGCGCTATATAAATGCAAGTTCTTGCTTTTAGATTGTGTAAAAATGCGGTGTGCCAGAGCAAGGTTGCTGATGGATTAGCGGTGATGCTTCATGCATTATTACACAGAATGTTCAATAGTAATCACACAGCTTACCGCAGGCAGGACTGACAGCTGAACAATCGGAAACCATCCCAGGTTACGTCAGTGGTGGTTAGAGAAGACACGGAGAGACGAACGAATCCATAGCCAAGTGTTGATTTTCAGTTCAGCCAATCAGGGCGCAAGACCGCTGATCGATGCCAAACGGCACTCCCGGATTGCACAAATATTTACGCAGGCAATTTGCAATTCTGTCTGTTGAATACCATGGCTGAACCCCCACAGGCCCCCAGTGTGCCTGGGGTGCGAGTTCCAGTCAGTGGAACTGGACAAACACTGGACTGCTTCAACCACTTGTTTCCCTTCACTACTTGAGGGAAAGCTTTGGGGCTTTGGCGTTGATGTAAAAATTCTCCTGCTCGTCAACAAAGCCCTCCCCGGACCCAGCACTCCATCTCTGTACCCCACCCCTTCTCCAGCCCCCTGTCACAGTGTGGTCGACAACTATAGTTGGACGTATTCCTGGGGGCGGTGCTGAGGGAGCGCCGCACTGTCGGAGGGGCAGTGCTGAGGGAGCGCCGCACTGTCGGAGGGGCAGTGCTGAGGGAGCGCCGCACTGTCGGAGGGGCGGTGCTGAGGGAGCGCCGCACTGTCGGAGGGGCGGTGCTGAGGGAGCGCCGCACTGTCGGAGGGGCAGTGCTGAGGGAGCGCCGCACTGTCGGAGGGGCAGTGCTGAGGGAGCGCCGCACTGTCGGAGGGGCAGTGCTGAGGGAGCGCCGCACTGTCGGAGGGGCAGTGCTGAGGGAGCGCCGCACTGTCGGAGGGGCAGTGCTGAGGGAGCGCCGCACTGTCGGAGGGGCAGTGCTGAGGGAGCGCCGCGCTGTCGGAGGGGCAGTGCTGAGGGGAGCGCCGCGCTGTCGGAGGGGCAGTGCTGAGGGGAGCACCGCACTGTCGGAGGGGCAGTGCTGAGGGAGCGCCGCACTGTCGGAGGGGCAGTGCTGAGGGAGCGCCGCACTGTCGGAGGGGCAGTGCTGAGGGGAGCGCCGCACTGTCGGAGGGGCAGTGCTGAGGGAGCGCCGCACTGTCGGAGGGGCAGTGCTGAGGGAGCGCCGCACTGTCGGAGGGGCAGTGCTGAGGGAGCGCCGCACTGTCGGAAGGGCGGTGCTGAGGGAGCGCTGTACTAAGGTGCTGTCTTTCGGATGAGATGTTAAACCGAGGCCCCGTCTGTTCTCTGTCGGATGTAAAAGATCCCAGGGCACTATTTCGAAGAAGAGCAGGGGAGTTCTCCCCGGTGTCCCGGGGCCAATATTTGTCCCTCAATCAACATCACAAAAAAAACAGATTATCGGGTCATTATCACATTGCTGTGTGTGGGAGCTTGCTGTGCGCACATTGGCTGCCGCATTTCCCACATTACAACAGTGGCCATGCTCCAAAAAATACTTCATTGTCTAAAAAGCACTTTGAGACATCCGGTGGCCGGTGCAAGGTGCTATAGAAATGCAAGTCTTTCTTTCTCCGAAGAGCAAACTAAAAGCACGACAGTGCAAGAGCTGAACCCTAAGTAACTGCCCTTTGAAGAGCTGCAGGGAGATTATTCTCGGTATTGCTTCAGTTGGGACTGCGGAGAGGCGTGGGGGGTGGGGGGAGGGGTGCGGAAGGTGTTCAGTGAAGCACGCGGGGAGAGCCAGGCACCAAACCCGTGTCGCTCCGCTGTAAACAGTGACACACCTTGCCTCTCCCTCGTGTACTAAGTAAACAAGCTTTCAATTTGCACCAAGCCGCTGTCAATTCCAATTTAGCTAGGCAGCACGGAAGGGAAGAAAGCAGGGACGCAGAGCTCATGTAACCCTCGAAGCAACGCAGTGGCAAATTGTCAGCTCTCCCACACAGGGCCGTAATGTTGATGCGCTGTCTCCTGGGGAACAGCCAGCTATCAGTCGCTGGGGTCTCTCGGGAGGCACAGGCGACAGA
>NC_091997.1:67866350-67908850 GCF_044704955.1 Pristiophorus japonicus
GCCCGTTCAACAAGGGGAATTATATCCAGCTCAATTCACACAAGGCATGCAGACATAGCAGAGCAACCAGGTTAACTAGCGTGGAGTGAACCCCGCCCCCCTCGCCAGCAAGTGTCCACAGCCTGTGGTAGTGTGGTTAGTGCCAGGGTCATCCTCATGGGGGAGGCTGGGGGTGGACGAGGGGCGGAGGCTGGGGGTGAGGGAGGCTGAGGGGGGTGAGGGAGGGAGGTTGGGAATAGGCGAGGGAGGGAGGCTGGGGGGGGGGGCGGGTGGGGGAGGGAAGCTGGGGGTGGGGGAGGCTGGAGGTGGGGGGGGGGGGAAGGCTGGGGGTAGGGGATGGTGGCTGGGGGAGAGAGGGGCTGGGGAGACAGGGAGGCTGGGGGTAGGGGATGGAGGTTGGGGGAGAGAGGGGCTGGGGAGACAGGGAGGCTGGGGTGGGGGGGAAGAGGCTGGGGGAGAGAGGGGCTGGGGAAGAGAGGGAGGTTGGGGGGGGGGGGAAGAGGCTGGGGGAGAGAGGGGCTGTGGGAGAGAGGGAGGCTGTGGGGGGGGGGGAAGAGAGGCTGGGGGAGAGAGGGGCTGGGGGAGGGTGGTGAAAATAAAGCCACATATTTGTCAATGAACGGCTATTCATTGTCACAACAGCCCTTTAATACATTACAACAGTGACTACACTTCAGAAAGTACTTCATTGGCTGTAAAGAGCTTTGGGACGCCCTGAAGCCATGAAAGGCGCTATATAAATGCAAGTCTTTCTTTCTATTAAAGAAAAGAAACAAGAAAGGACTTGCATTTATATAGCACCTTTCATGACCACCGGACGTCCCAAAGCGCTTTACAGCCAATGAAGTACTTTTGGAGAGCAGTTACTTTTGTAATGTGGGAAACGCGGCAGCCAATTTGCGCACAGCAAGCTCCCACACACAGCAATGTGATAATGACCAGATAATCTGTTTTGTTTTGTTACGTTGATTAAGGGATAAATATTGGCCCCAGGACACCAGGGAGAACTCTCCTACTCTTCCGCCAGGCGATCTTTTACGTCCACCTGAGAGAGCAGATGGGGCCTCGGTTTAACATCTCATCTGAAAGACGGCCCCTCCGACAGTGCGGCGCTCCCTCAGCACTGCACTGGGAGTGTCAGCGTGAATTATGAGGGGAAAAAAAAATCACCTTCTAACATCCCTCACCAAAGTTTCAAGAAAATCAGTCTAGCTGAGCCCAACTAAATGCCCTACGTGGCACTCAATACTCAAAATATCAATATTATATTCTACCAACAACGTGTTTATCCACAATCTATCATTCTGTGATCTGTTGGCACATCACCAGCTTCAAAGGCCAACCGAGGCCACCCTCCCTGACGTAACAGTAACCATATTATTGTAGGTGGGCAGGAGTCGGAATGCAGAAGAACTTGAAAGGATTTCGGAATAACTGGTTTGGCAAGAAGTTGCAGTAGATCGGAAGACCAGACAATTGCCCTGAGAGTCACCTGATGCAAAAAGGAATGAAAAGAATTTTCCGCCATCTCTAAAGGCAATTTTTTGTTTGTTTAAAAAGAACACGTTTATCTTGGAACTGAAGGCGATTTCCCCATCTCTTTTTGATAGCTTGCAACCTCACCTCCTCCCATATCCCCTAACCCCATCTTCTCTCCATATCCCACCCGCTCCCCATATCCCCCAACCCCACCTACCCACCTTCTCCCACATCCCCCAACCCCACCTACCCACCTTCTCCCCATATCCCTCAAACCCCTTCTCTCTCCAGAAATATATCTAATTTCCCTCTTGACTCCATTTACATTGTCCATTAGTTCCTGAATAGTGCTTGGCATTTTACAAGCGTGCTATTTAATACACTTACATATATGCAAAGTGGTTATATTTAGTGTCAGCTATGGCTCAGTTGCAGCACTCTTGACTCTGTCAGAACAATAAATCCAGGCTGACACTCCCAGTGCAGTACTGAGGGAGCACCGCACTATCGGAGGGGCAGTGCTGAGGGAGGGCCGCACTGTCGGAGGGGCCGTCTTTCAGATGAGATGTTAAACCGAGGCCCCATCTGCTCTCTCAGGTGGACGTAAAAGATCCTGTGGCACTTTTTCGAGGAAGGGCCAGTGTCCTTGGCAATATCCCTCAACCAACATCGTTAAAACAGATGATCTGGTCACATTGGTGTGTGTGGGAGCTTGCTGTGCGCAAATTGGCTGCCGCGTTTCCCACATTACAACAGTGACTGCACTCCAAAAAGTACTTAATTGGCTGTAAAGCACTTTGAGATGTCCGGTGGTCATGAAAGGCGCTATATAAATGCAAGTCTTTCTTTCTGTTCTTCTGATCTGTTACGAACGAGTAGGTTGTATTGCTTTAACATCTAGCCACGTTCAGTCCTTTCCTTTAGCTCATGCGGACTTGAATAAAGTTATACATGGAGATATTATGTGTTGAGATTCCTTGAACACACACCCAGGTCAACATTCCCCAATAACTCATTGCACAACTCAATTACCCTTTGGGTAGAGAAAGTCCCAACTTCCCCTCTCACTCCGAACCTCCAAATTTTAACGGTGGTTTGAACCCCTCACCCAGAGGGAAGAATTTGCCCGGGACCAGCGACAGAGCCAATGAGATGAACGCTTGGCTCACATCAATGAAGATCCTGAACATGGAACCAACCGAGAGAGTCAGGCTGGATGTCTAACTGGAAGACGGGGAGTCAAAGTCCGAGGGGGCACTGGCCAATCCAGCTCCTCCAACGGGACAACCTGTAGAATCATAGAATCCTACAGCACAGGAGGCTGCCATATAGCCCATCGTGCCCATGCCGGCTCCAATCAGTCCCACTCCCCCACTCTTTCCCCACAGCCCCAAAATGTTGTCCCTTTTCAAGTACAGGCAACTCTCGATTATCCGCACGCGGGTTCAACAGGAAACCGTTGTAACGGCATTTAAAATTCCGTGGGCGCGCGCGCTGCTGCAGCCGCAGACTCTCGCGGCCGCCGCTGACGTCGGAGTCCTTTCGGCCGAGAAGGTACCGCGCTCCGGAACACCGGAGCTGGACAATCTCCTCCTCGAGGCCACCTGCACGCATGCTGCTAATGTCCATACTTAACTGCCTTGTTCCTGTTTGTCGCTGATTGCACAGTATTTATTCACTGAAGTTTTAACTTTACAATGTCAACTCGCTCCAACGGAGAAATCATTTACCCGGCATAGCCCAATCTCCGAGGGACCTGGATAATTGAGAGCTGCCTGTACAAGTGTGCGCGCACTAGGCCCGTGCAGCAGAGCTGGTCTCCAGTCGTCCTGGTTCAACCCATGCCACTGGACCAAGACCCAGCTCTGTCAAGCCCGTGTGGTGGCTGGTGTGCAACGGCCACCCCACATTAAAAAAATCCTCGCACTGGCATCTTCCACCCCCTCAACTGGAGTTCAGGACTGGGACATCGGGTCCTTCATTGAAACATCTGTGAACTCGTGGAAGCGAGTGAGCTTGATTCGAGGGACCGCCTATGACATGATGCCTTATCCAATTCTATTAGATCTGCTTCCACCACTTTTTTTAAGCAGTGCGTTCCAGATCGTTGCAACTCGCTGCGTGAAAAGAATTCTCACCGCCCTCCTCTGGTTCTTTGGCCAATTTTCTTAAATCTGTATCCTCCTGGTTACCGACCCTCCTGCCAATGGAAACCTGCTCTATCCAGACCCCGTGGCATTGTGAACTCTTCAACTGGTCACAACGCTTGGCTAGGTGATGCCAAAGCAAGCCATTAAAAAGCCAGAGAGAGAGAGAATGGGGGAAAGAAAGACTGAAGATGACCATGCTTGGCCGATTTAGGTGGCACCCTCTACTGACTATTCACAGAACCACAGAGACGGGGTCAAGGGTTATGGGGAGCGGGTTGGAAATTGGAGTTGAGGCCAAGATCAGATCAGCCCACAATCTTATTGAATGGCGGAGCAGGCTCGAGGGGCCGAATGGCCGACTCCCGCTCCTAATTCTTACGTAACCAGCGGAGCAGATGGTCAACACAGCAAGCTTCTGGCAACGAGGACAATATCTGGGAGAGGGAGGATACAGCAGATCGGTTCAGGTACCGGCTGAGAGAGCCCCCTCACTTTGCATGCACACTGGTGTCCCGGGAAACACGGCCGCTGCCGTCCTCACTGAAAGCAGTTACACTTTAGACCATGCCGGACCGAACGCTGGGACCCACCGCTGCTGTCCTCCAGCGCAGGCTGAGAGTGGAGGTGGAGGTGGTGCTGGTGCAGGAGGTGGCAGTCAGGCACCAGGAAGTCCCCGTCGGCTTTCGCCGTCCCACAGTCCAGTTGTCCCACCGGCGGCGGCCAGGGCAGCTCTTTAATAACCTTAATCTCTACTGTAGGGGGGGGGCGTGGGGGAAGAGAGAGAGAGGGGGGGAGGAAAAGAGAGGGAAGGGGTGTGGGGAGGGGGGGAGAAGAGAGGGGGAGAAGGGGAGGCATGGGGGGGGAGAGGGGGAGGCGTGGGGGGGGCAGGGGAGAGGGGGGGAGGCGTGGGGGGAGTGGGGGAGGCATGGGGGGAGAGAGGGGGAGGCGTGGGGGGGGAAAGAGAGGGGAGAGAGGGGGATGTGTGGGGGGGTGATGGGGGAGAGAGGGGGAGGCATGGGGGGGAGCGGGGGCGAGGCGTGGGTGGGGAGCGGGGGAGAGAGAGGGGGAGAGGGGGGAGGCGTGGGGGGGGGGGGAGAGAGGGGGGGGGAAGAGGGGGAGGCGTTGGGGGGGGAGGGGGAGAGGGGGGAGGCGTTGGGGGGGGAGGGGGGGAAGCGAGGGCAGTGCAGGGGAGAGGGGGGGAGTGGGGGAGAGGGGTAGGCGTGGGGGTGGAGAGGGGGTGGCGTTGGGGGGGGGGAAAGAGGGGAGAGAGGGGGATGTGTGGGGGGGTGATGGGGGAGAGAGGGGGAGGCATGGAGGGGGGAGCGGGGGCGAGGCATGGGTGAGGAGCGGGGGAGAGAGGGGGAAAGAGAGGGGGGTGTGGGGGGGGAGAGAGGGGGTGGCGTGGGGGGGGAGAGAGGGGGAGGCGTGGGGGGGGAGAGAGGGGGCGTGGGGGGGAGGAGGGAGGTGGAGAGCAGAGGGGAAGCGGAGGTGAAGGGCGGGGGGGAAGAGGGGAGAGGAGCAGGGGGAGGAAGAGGAGCGCGGGGAGGAGAGAGGGAGGGAGGGGGGTGCGGGGAGGGGAGGGGGAGCAGGGGAGGGGAAGTAGAGAGAGGGAGGGGGGAGGGGAAGGGGGGAGCGGAGGGGAAGGAGAAAGGGGGAGGGGGGAGTGGAGGGGAAGGAGAAAGGGGAAGGGGGGAGCGGAGGGGAAGGAGAAAGGGGGAGGGGGGAGGGGAAGGAGAGGGGGGAGGTGTGGAGGGGGGAGAGAGGGATAGGGGGGGGGAGAAGGAGAGAGGGGGGGGGGGAGGGGAAGGAGAGAGGGAGAGGGGGCGAGGGGAAAGCGGAGGAACAGGAGAAAAAAAGACAGATGAGAACAATCAGGCAAGGCCGAGCAGAAAAGTCTCAGAAAATGTTTCAGAATAAAGCCAGAGACACAACGTTTGGTGCTGGAATGATAGAGGTGAGCACACAGCTGCAAAGACAGACTCCCTGTTCCAGCCACACTGCTATACATGATGCTCCCACAGTGTGCGCAGAGAGTTTGGAGAACCCATCCTGCCAGATCGCAATGTTGCACCGAGTTACTGTTAGATAATGGGACAACTGAAAGTTAACACGCAGGTACAGCAAGCATTTACGAAAGCAAAAGGTTTGTTGGCCTTTATTGGAAGAGGATTTGAGTATAAGAGTAAAGACGTCTTCCTGCAATTATATCAGGCCCCGGTGAGACCACACCTGGAGTATTGTGTACAGTTCTGGTTTCCTTACCTAAGGAAGGATATACTTGCCATGGAGGGAGTGCAACGAAGGTTCACCAGACTGATTCCTGGGATGGGGGGATTGCCCTATGAGGAGAGATTGAGTAGACGAGGCCTATATTCTCTAGAGTTTAGAAGAATGAGAGGTGATCTCATTGAAACATACACAATTCTTACAGGGCTTGACAGGGTAGATGCAGGGAGGGTGTTTCCCCCGGGCTGGGGAGTCTAGAACCAGGGGTCACAGTCTCAGGATAAGGGGTTGGCCATTTAGGACTGAGATGAGAAGGAATTTCTTCACTCAGAGGGTGGTGAATCTTTGGAATTCTCTGCCCCAGAGAGCTGTGGAAGCTCAGTCTTTGAGTATATTCAAGACATAGATCGATAGATTTTTGGATATTAAAGGAATCAAGGGATATGGGGACAGTGCAGGAAAGTGGAGTTGAGGTCGATGATCAGCCGTGATCTGATTGAATGGCGGAACAGGCTCGAGGGGCCGAATGGCCGACTCCTGCTCCTAATTCTTATGTTCTTATGTTGAACTGATACAGTGACACTATTCAATCGGCAGCTCAATACCATTGTCCCGCTTGGAGTCAGAAGGTTGTGCGTTTGAGTTCCACTCCGGTGCTAAGCTCATTGTACGGGTACAAGTGGGTACTGGAGACCAAGGCGGGGTTCTGTGGTGTCTTGGCTCGCTATCTAGCCATTGTTGTTTGGCAGATTGTGCAGAGCGCAAAATGGCCGTCGTACTTCCCTGTGTAACAACGGGGCATTATCAGTGACACACTTTGGGGGCATTTGTGGGATGCAACAGGGTGCAATATAAATGCTTTATTTGGGAGAGCAGCTGTTCCCCATGCTTCAGGGGATAAAGGTACATGAGCCTATGTTGTTTAAACAATTGCACCTATACACTACAAATGCAAAACAAATGTGCATATATTTACCGCGGATGTGATGTCACATGACTGAAGCGCATTCAGACACTATTAATAAATAATACAATAGCTCTTCAGTCCACGAACCTGAAAGCGTGATTAAGTCCAATGGACTGTTTGCATATATTCCAATGGCTACAGCTCTAGTTTGTTCCGGGACGTGTTTCGTGAAGCGGGAACTTTTCCGGAGACATTGTTCGCCTGGGGACACAGTACCTCATCCGGGGAATGTCCCTGCAAAACGGAGATGTACGGCCAACCGACATTCCCACCATTAATATCTGCCGGATGGGTTATTGTGGGTCAGGGCAAAGGAGCAGGTGTAGAATTTGTTGTACTGATGTCAGTGTTTGGCCTATTAGCTCAGCCTCACTTCACGCTAATTGTGGTCAGACCAGTCACAGGGGGGCTGGAGTGTTTGATGGGACAGTGTAGAGGGAGCTTTACTCTCTATCTAACCCCGTGCTGTACCTGCCCTGGGAGTGTTTGATGGGACAGTGTAGAGGGAGCTTTACTCTCTATCTAACCCCGTGCTGTACCTGCCCTGGGAGTGTTTGATGGGACAGTGTAGAGGGAGCTTTACTCTGTATCTAACCCCCTGTACCTGCCCTGGGAGTGTTTGATGGGACAGTGTAGAGGGAGCTTTACTCTGTATCTAACCTGTGCTGTACCTGCCCTGCGAGTGTTTGATGGGACATTGTAGAGGGAGCTTTACTCTCTATCTAACCCCGTGCTGTACCTGGCCTGTGAGTGTTTGATGGGACAGTGTAGAGGGAGCTTTGCTCTGTATCTAGCCCCGTGCTGTACCTGCCCTGGGAGTGTTTGATGGGACATTGTAGAGGGAGCTTTAGTCTGTATCTAACCCCGTGCTGTACCTGCCCTGGGAGTGTTTGATGGGACCGTGGGTTAGGGTTAGGAAAGTGTTGAATTTTTTTTCCTAGTGTAAAATTCTCCAGAAAGCTGCAACAGCTGAATTCAACCTCCATTATTTAATTCGATTCTGTGCTGACATAAAAACATGGACAGGTGCAGAGAGTTTAATGGTTTAATACTTTGCACATGACCATAATGGCAGGCAGATTCCTAGACCGTTTGCAACAGATGTGGGTTTGCGCACAAGATCATGTCATAAATCTAACACGATTATGACGGAGTAATAAAAACACAAAGCTGTCAAATTTGCGAGATGGGGGCAGGGGGGTGAAGAGAGAGAGTGAAAGTGAGGGAGGATTCACCACCCACCCTGCCCAAACTGCATCAACTCATGGGATCGGTCGCCATTCCTGTTGGTAGGAATTCAGCAACGTATAATGGTGCGAGTGTTCACATTTCTGAGCTGTACAAACACACACAGTGGTACAATTGTAACTCTGTTCTTCCAAACGTGGGCGGGATCTGGAGAAGGATTTATGGGCTGTAAAGCACGAGAGTGAAGGACAGGCGAGTACTGGTCTGTGGTGGAACCAATGTGAGGTGGTGAATTAAGAGTACGGCACATCAAGGCTTATTGGGTTGTGGTACATTGTATTGTCACATGGTGGGCTGAATCATCCAGTACAGGAGGAGGCCATTCGGCCCATCGTGCCTGTGCTGGCTCTGTGACAGAGCGATCCGATTAATCCCACTCCCCCCCGCTCTGTCCCCGTAGCCCTGCTTTTTTTTTTTGCCTTTCGAACTATTTATCCAATTCCGTTTGAACGTTACTATTGAATCTGCTTCCACCGCCCTTTCAGGCAGCGCGTTCCAGATCACAACAACTCGCTGCGTAAAAACATGTCTCCTCATCTCCCCCTCGTTTGCCAATTATCTTAAATCGGTGATGTCTGGTTACTGACCCTGCTGCCAGTGCAAACAGTTTAAGAGCATAAGAACTACGAGCAGGAGTCAGCCATTCGGCCCCTCGAGCCTGCTCCGCCATTCAATAAGACCATGGCTGATCTGATCCTGGCTTTAACTCCACTTCCCTGCCCGCTCCCCATAACCTTCGACTCCCTTAACGTTCAAAAATCGGTCTATCTCCACCTTAAATATATTCAAAGACCCAGCCTCCACAGCTCTCTGGGGCAGAGATTTCCACAGATTCACGACCCTCAGAGAAGAAATTCCTCCTCATCTCTGTCTTAAATGGGCGACCCCTTATTCTGAAACTATGCCCCCTAGTTCTAGATTCCCCCACGAGGGGAAACATCCTCTCTGTCAAACCCCCTCAGAATTTCTCCTTGTTTATTCCATCCAGACCCCTCATAATTTTGAACACCTTTATTAAAGCCCCACTTAACCTTCTCTGCTCAATGGAGAACAACCCCAGCTTCTCCAGTCTCACTACGTAACTGAAGTCCCTTATCCCTGATACCATGTTGTAAATCTCCTCCGCAACCTCTCCTAGGCCTTGACATCCTTCCTCAAGTGTGGTGCCCAGAATTGGACACAATACTCCCGCTGAAGCCGGACCAATGATTTATGAAGGTTTACCACAATTTCCTCACTTTTGTACTCTATTTATAAAGCCGAGGTTTATGAACAGATTTATCAATGTGTCCGGCCAGCGTCAAAGATTGTGTATGTGAATCCACAGGTCTCTCGGTTTCTTTACAATTGTACCATTTTGTTTATATCGCCCCTCTTCATTTATCCAGCCGGTGTCACATTGGACACAGCACTAACTTCAAACCCTGAGTAATAACACCACAGGCCTCGGAGCTTTACCAAAACCAGAGGAACTAGATTACAGTCTCTAAATAACTGAAGTAATTTTATTGTTGCTGATCTCATCCAAAACAATAGCCTTTGACGTCAGGCTCAGACACTATTCTCTGCCCATTCCTCATGGCCACACAGCGAGTCTATTGTGTGAGAGGCACATAGCCCTCGTTCAACATACAACTTGTTTGTGTCCCACACGCTCCAGGTCAGATCCACCGACGTCACGCCGGTGTTCTTCTCTGACCACTGCCTCCTACTGGCCAACTGCCTCCCACAGGAAGACCAGAAAGTTGGCAGGGGGGATATGGAAGCTGAACGTGAAACTGTTGACCCCGGAAAACGTTGAGGGACTCAAGAGGGATTACAAAGGTTGGAGAACCGTAAAACCCCTCTGCGATTCCCCCATGCACTGGTCGGAAACAATCAAGACAAACATCAAGAGGTTCTTCATCCTCAAAGGTGCTCAGGAGGCGAGAGGGAGACAGAGGGAATTGTCCCAACTCCAGACGAATATGCAAAACCTGCTCCTGCTGCAGTCGATGGGGGTCGACGTCGCGGAGGAACTCGAAGAGGTGAAGGGCCAGCAAGCCTCGCTCTTTGCCTCAGAGTCCTCCAAAATCATCTTCCGCTCCAGAGTCCGCTCCGTCGAGCAGGATGAGACGTGTTCGCGTTTCTTCTTCCAAAAGGTACACAGGGGGAGCTCTGTGATCACCAGCCTAAAGGAAGAAGCCGGTTCTGTGACATCTTCGCAGCCTGACATGCAGAGGATCAGCAAATCCTTCTATGCCGGGTTGTACGACGTCAAGCCCACAAACCGCGTGGCCTCCCAGTCTTTCCTGTCGTCTATTTCGGAGGTCTTAGATGACAGCGAGCGGGAGAGTCTGGACCACCCGCTAACTCTGGACGAGCTGACAAAGGCCGTCCCGTCCTTCGAGATGAATAAAACTCCCGGAAGCGACGGCTTACCGATCGAGTTGTATTGGGCTCTGTGGGACTGGATAGGCCCAGACCTGCTGGAAGTGTACGGGGGTATGCTTCTGGCCGGCAGCATGTCAGAATCAACGAGGAAAGGCATCATCACCCTCATCTACAAGCAGAAGGGGGAGAGGGAGGAAATAAAAAACTGGCAGCCCATTTCGCTGCTCAATGTGGACTACAAGATCCTGTCAAAGGTCATCGCCAACAAGGTCAAGTCTGCTCTGGAGCTGGTGATCCACCCGGACCAGACCTGCGCTGTCCCCGGCAGGAAGCTCTCTGATAGCCTCGCGGTACTCAGGGATACGATCGCCTACGTGCGGGACAGGAGGGTGGACACCTGTTTAATCAGCTTAGACCAGGAGAAAGCCTTTGACAGGATATCGCACACGTACCTGATGGACGTGCTCTCCAAAATGGGGTTTGGGGAGGGTATCCACAATTGGGTCCAACTGCTTTACACAGACATCAGTAGCGCAGTTCTAATCAACGGGTGGGAAACTGAAAGCTTTCCGATCAGGTCTGGAGTCAGGCAAGGCTGTCCTCTCTCCTCTGTCTTGTTTGTGTGTTGTATCGAGCCCTTTGCCGAGTCCATCAGGAGTGATGCGGGCATTAGAGGGGTGACGATCCCAGGCAGCGGAGGCGCTCAGGTCAAGACCTCCCTGTACATGGACGAGGTCGCCGTCTTTTGCTCGGATCCGCAGTCGGTCCGCAGATTGCTCACAATCTGCGACCAGTTTGAACTGGCCTCGGGAGCAAAGGTCAATCGCAGCAAAAGTGAGGCTATGTTCTTTGGCAACTGGACCGACCGATCCTTTATTCCCTTCACCGTGAAGTCAGATTACCTGAAGGTGTTGGGAATGTGGTTCGGAGCGGACGGGGTGTGCGTCAAAAACTGGAAGGAGCGTATCGCTAAAGCCAAACAGAAACTGGGATGGTGGAAGCTGCGCTCACTCTCCATTGCAGGAAAGAACCTGGTCATCAGGAGTGAGGTGCTCTCGGTGTTGTACGTGGCACAGGTCTGGCCCATACCCCGCTCCTGTGCCGTGGTAGTCAGCCGGGCCGTCTTCCATTTCGTCTGGAGATCGAAAATGGACCATGTCCGCAAAGACACAATGTACAAATCTCTGGACAGTGGAAGAAAGGACATTCTGGACGTGGCCCTCATCCTGATGGCCACCTTTGTGTGCGGCTGCATCAAGCTGTGCACAGACCCCCGGTATGCAAACACCAAGTGTCACTACATGCTGAGGTTCTACCTGTCCCCGATGTTGCGAAGGATGGGTCTGGCCATGCTGCCGTGGAAAGCTCCAACCAGTTGGACCATGCCTCACCACCTGTCCTTCGTGGAAATGTTCTTCAAGAAAAACATTTTTGACCACAAGGCCATAAAGCAGTGGTTGGCATGAAAGGTCCTGGACGCCCTACGGAAGGAGATAGTGGACCCTGTCGGGTGGTTCCCCGAGCAAACAGTCGAACTCGATTGGCAGAATGTCTCATCGCCAGAGCTTTCACACAAGCACCAAGACGTAGCTTGGTTGGTGGTGCAAAGGGCCCTACCCATCAGGTTCTTCATCACAGCCGGGGCTTCAGCACCACGGCACGGTGCCCCCGAGTTGGCAGCGGGGCGGATGAGACTGTTACCTATCTCCTTCAGGATTGCGCCTTCGCAAGGCAGGTTTGGAAAGAGATGCAGTGGTTGCTGTCGGGGTTCATCCCGAGCAGCTCCGTAACACAGGACCCTGTGCTCTATGGGCTGTTCCCAGGGACACACACCGAGACAGACATCACCTGCTGCTGGAGGGCCATCGACTCGGTCAAAGACGCTCTTGGGTCTTGCCGAAACTTGCTGGTCTTCCAGAGCAAGGAGATGTCCATGGCCGAGTATTGCAGACTGGTGCAATCCAAGATCCAGGATTATGTGCTGAGGGACACACTAAAGGTTGGTGCAGTCGCTGCAAAGGCACGGTGGGGAAGGGCCCTTCTGCCACGGTAAACCCAGGGGATGGAATCAGACCCCCCTCAGCCTGTACTTGTTAATCTGCTTTATACACAGAGCACCATGTACTGAATCACACCTGTCTTATTTCTCATTTGTTTTTATGGTTATATACCCTTTATAATGTCTCACGTTTTACTTAAAATGTTATTGGATGGTTATGAGGGAGGCAGTTCAACTCTCAGTGTTGTGCCATGTATAATGTAAGTTTCTGCACTGTTTAGTAGCTTGTAAAGTAATGTAAATGTATTTTCATCCGTTCCGTGTACTGCTTTCATCTGCACAGTGCTACATGTAACGTGATTGGTGATCGGTATTGAAGTGTATCCTGCAATCTAATGTAAACCTGTCCTTACCTGCTCCATGTAATACCCTTATTTGCACAGTACTACATGTAACGTGATTTACGTATTGTACTAAACTGTACCTTGAAATGAAATGCACGCTAGTGCATTGTATGGAACTGCTGTCAGCATCCAAACCAATTGTATGGAATTGCTGACTGCAAGGTATTGAACTATTTTCCAATGTATTGTGAAAATTTTTATATGAATAAAGTATATTTTTGAAACAAAAAAAACACACAACTTGCATTTATATAGCGCCTTTAACGTAGTAAAACGTCCCAAGGCGCTTCACAGGAGCGATTATCAAACAAAATTTGACACCGAGCCACCTAGGAGATATTAGGGCAGGTGCTTGGTCACAGAGGTAGGTTTTAAGGACAGCCTTTAAAGGAGGAAAGAGAGGCGAAGAGGTTTAGGGAGGGAATTCCAGAGTTTAGGGCCCAGGCAACTGAAGGCACGTGACCGATGGAAATCAGGGATGCTCAAGATATCAGAGTGCAGAGATCTTGGGGGGGTTGTAGGGCTGGAGGAGGTTACAGAGATAGGGAGGGCGAGGCCATGGAGGGATTTGACAACAAGGGCAAGAATCTTAAATTGGAGATGTGCAGGCCCTATCTGGTCAGAAGCAGGAACCCTGGACAAGTGTTCTCCTCTCCTCTCCTGCTCAGAGAGGCTCCGAGGACAATCGGAGTGCCCCCACGGTGAACTGCCTGTTTTTGTTGTACCTGCACTATATTCTTTGCAGACTTACATTTTATACCATGCCATACTGCCATTAACTTAGTATCAACACTGTGTAGAAGCCATTGTTTTCGGTCCCCGCCACAAACTGCGTTCACTAACCACTCACTCCATCCGTCTCCCTAGCAACCGTCTGAGGCTGAACCAGACTGTTTGCAACCTTGGTGTCATATTTCACCCCGCGGTGAGCTTCCGACCACATATCCGCCCCATTACTAGAAATTATTTCCATCTCTGGAACATCGTTCAACTCCGTCCCTGCATTAGCTCATCCGCGCCTTTGTTACCTCTAGATTTGACTACTCCAACGGACTCTTGGTTAGCCTTCCACATTCTACCCTGCGTAAACTTGAGCTCACCCAAAACTTGGCTGCCCCATGTCCTAACTCGCATCGAGTCCCGATCACCCCTTGTGCCCAGTGTCCTAACTCGCACCGAGTCCCTCTCACCCATCACCCCCAGTGCTCGCTGCCCCGTGTCCTAACTTGCAGCAAGTCCCGCGCACCCATCACCCCCTGTGCTCGCTGCCCCGTGTCCTAACTCGCACCGAGACCCACTCACCCATCACCCCCTGTGCTCGCTGCCCCGTGTCCCAACTCGCACCGAGTCCCGCTCACCCATCACCCCCTGTGCTCGCTGCCCCGTGTCCCAACTCGCACCGAGTCCCGCTCACCCATCACCCCCTGTGCTCGCTGCCCCGTGTCCTAACTCGCACCGAGACCCGCTCACCCATCACCCCCTGTGCTCGCTGACCTACATTGGCTCCCAGTTAAGCAACGCCTCGATTTCAAAATTTTCATCCTTGTGTTCAAATCCCTCCATGGCCCTCGCCCCTCCCTATCTCTGTAACCTCCTCCAACCCCACAACCAACCCCCCCGCCGCACTTCCAGCAGTTCCGTGCTTGAAAAGGAAGAACAACTCACGGGTCAACATCCCACAGGGGGACAGGGCCATGAATGGAGGCCCATGGACAATTGCAGCAGCAAGTCTGCTCTGGGAAGACAGACTGCAAGTGACACCCAAGCTATAACCGCCCTAAGTGGAGGAAGTGCATCCGGGAGGGCGCTGAGCACCTCGAGTCTCGCCGCCGAGAGCGTGCAGAAATCAAGCGCAGGCAGCGGAAGGAGCGTGCGGTAAACCTGTCCCACCCACCCCTTCCCTCAACCACTGTCTGTCCCACCTGTGACAGGGACTGTGGTTCTCGTATTGGACTGTTCAGCCACCTAAGGACTCATGTTTAGAATGGAAGCAAGTCTTCCTCGATTCCAAGGGATTGATTGATGAACAGAGGCACCACTGTCCCAAATAAGGAAACATTTTCAGGGCTGTGGGGAAAAGAGCCGGGGGGGGGGGGGGACACACAGTAATTGGGGTCGCTCTTTCACAGAGCCGGCACAGGTACAATGGGCCGAATGGCCCCCTTCTGCACTGTAAGATTCAGTGATTCATAACACCCTGTGACTTGTTGGATTTCTTACCAACGTCTGTCGCGGACGACCATTGGAAGTCACACGTTTTTTCTACCGTCACCGTGGGGCGAGAAATTGGTCTCTTTGCACCCCCCCCCCCAGCGCCTCCAGGGGGCGATAACGGGGCGCTGGCGGCTGTGCGAGCAGGTGCAGCGAGTACGGACACCCGCGGACCAGTGGCGGCGGCAACCTCAGAGATCGCGACGTCACCTAGCAGCGCGGCGCGGCCAACCTGAACAGCGCCTCCGCCCGCCGCAGCATCGGCGGGCACTAGACACCGCGCGCCACGGGAGACGGCGCGACATCCGCCCGCCGCGGGGGGGGGGGGCGGGGGGAGAGGGGTAGCGGTATAGGTAATGTTACACAATGCGTCCCCTAACAGACTTAACAGCCATGGGGGAGATTCATGAATACTCCAGGACTGTCAGCCGTGGCTCAGTGGGCAGCTCCCTCGCTTCTGAGTCAGAAGGTTGTGGGCTCATGTCCCACTCCAGGGTCTTGAGCACAAAAATCCAGGCTGACACTCCCAGTGCAGTGCTGAGGGAGCGCCGCACTGTCGGAGGGGCAGTGCTGAGGGAGCGCCGCACTGTCGGAGGGGCAGTACTGAGGGAGCGCCGCACTGTCGGAGGGGCAGTGCTGAGGGAGCGCCGCACTGTCGGAGGGGCAGTGCTGAGGGAGCGCCGCACTGTCGGAGGGGCAGTACTGAGGGAGCGCCGCACTGTCGGAGGGGCAGTGCTGAGGGAGCGCCGCACTGTCGGAGGGGCAGTGCTGAGGGAGCGCCGCACTGTCGGAGGGGCAGTACTGAGGGAGCGCCGCACCCTTACATTAGCAACTCCTGGCACCATTAGGGGCTGGAGGAATGATTGGAACGGGGAAACTAGAGGCCCCCAACTTAATTTCCTGCCGGGAACCCCAACCGAGGTTGCCCCAGGCAACCACATCCCATGCCTTGCCCTTTTGACTCGGCTCGGTATCAGAGCGTGTGGATCAGTGGATGGGGTCGGGCCGGCTGATTCTCCTCACTGTTAGATTATCCTAATGACTTACCGCAGCAAAATGGGAAAAACGTGTAACTTAAAACAGCAGGGAGAGCCCCGCTGGGCAGCCCTGGTTAATTGTGTCAGCAGCACGAACTGCTCCGTGCAAGGAATTGATTAATTCGCCCTAGCATGGCACTGCGGAGAGCTCACAGTACAACATGGCGGAAATCGTGGCTCTCTGCAGCGTGGGCCTTTTGTTCCTGAAACAATTCTTGCCCGTCAAGTTAACGAGCGCCGTGTACAGGAAGAGGAGGCCATTCAACCCCTTACTGTGGTTTGTGCAGCGGGCAGTGACCCACGCCGGGTACAGACCAAGGGTAGCACTCTCATCTCTCCTTTGGTAATGGGTCTGTCACTGGGGCCTTTATTACCTGCTAAGATCCACGCAAACGCAACTATAGCCGATCACAGCTGAGGTCTCAGTCCCCTCGATCGAGGGTGGGAAAGGCGGGGGTGTGTGTAAATGAGCAAGAATTATTACTTTCCATCACTACCCAGGGGAGGACAGGACTGGGATTGGGCACGACAATCCCCATAGTCGAAGAGTCCAGGCACACGCAATCTCCAGGCTCCTCATCATCATCATAGGCAGTCCCTCGGAATCGAGGAAGACTTGCTTCCACTCTAAAAATGAGTCCTTAGGTGTACAGTCCAATACGGGAATTACAGTCTCTTATCACAGGTGGGACAGATAGTCGTTGAGGGAAGGGGAGGGTGGGACTGGTTTGCCGCACTTAGTTTCTGCATGCTCTCGGCGACGAGACTCGAGGTGCTCAGCGCCCTCCCAGATGCACTTCCTCCACCTAGGGCGGACTGGTCTTTGGCCAGGGACTCCCAGGTGTCGTTGGGGTTGTTGCATTTTATCAGGGAGGCTTTGAGGGTCGTCCCTGTAACGTTTCCTCTGCCCACCTGGAGCTCGCTTGCCGTGTAGGAGATACGAGTAGAGCGCTTGCTTTGGGAGTCTCGTGTCGGGCATGCGGACTATGTGGCCTGCCCAGTGGAGCTGGTCGAGTGTGGTCAGTGCTTCAATGCTGGGGATGTTGGCCTGGTCGAGGACGCAAACGTTGGTGCGTTTGTCCTCCCGTGGGATTTGCAGGATCTTGCGGAGACATCGTTGGTGGTATTTCTCCAGCGATTTGAGGTGTCTGCTGTATATGGTCCAGGCTCATGCATGGAAAACAGCACCATATTTGGGGGGGGCTGGGGCGTATCCATCACCTGTCAAGCTGTAAGAGTCAATACCTCCAGGAGAAGGGGATGGAGAAGGAAACTGGGCGAACATGTGCCACAATTATGTTCAGAAAATTCTAACATAGCGTCTTATAATTGGTAGCACGCAGTGTGATTTAAAGCTCCTGTAAGACACAGCTTGAGTTATCTGGTCTATAAACAGACCATAATGGTTAGAACATGATCAATATCTATCGAATTCTTCCACACTTCTGATTCCATTGTTGCTCTTAATTGACGGTGATCAATAGCTGTCAGTTTGGCTCCATTGCTAGCAGGGTGAACTCTGGGGTCAGGTGATGGGGTCAGGAGGTGATGGGTTCAAGGCCCACGGCAGGCAGTTCAGTGCATGTCAAATCTCTTTAGTTCCAAAATATTCTTCTAAAGGCCGGCCTCTCACATTCTACCCTATGTAAACTTGAGGTCATCCAAAACTCGGCTGCCCCGTGTCCTAACTTGCTCCAAGTCCCGCTCAACCATCACCCTGTGCTCGCTGACCTACATTGGCTCCCGGTTAAGTAACACCTCGATTTCAAAATTCTCATCCTTGTTTACAAATCCCTCTGTGGCCTCACCCCTCCCGAACTCTAATCTCCTCCAGCTCCACAACCCCTCGAGGTGTCTGCGCTCCTCTAATTCTGCCCTCTTGAGCATCCCGGATTATAATCGCTCCACCATCGGTGGCCGTGCCTTCTGTTGCCTGGACCCTGAGCTCTGGGACTCCACCTCTCTTTCCTCCTTCAAGACGCTCCTTAAAACCTCTCTCTTTGACCCAGCTTTTGGTCACTTGGTCTAATTTCTCCTTATGCCGCTCGGTGTCAAACATTTTGTCTCAAAACACTGCTGTGAAGCGCCTACGTTAAAGGTGCTATATAAATAATACAAGTTGTTGTTGTCCGTTTCCCCCCATCCCCCCGCCCCCAAAATGTCACACACAGGAAACTGCCTTCTCGCTCACTGCTGAAGGGTTCAAAGGTCAACAGACACTTCTGTTAACGTACGAGGAGGTTATGGAGTGAAATAGCAATGGAGGGGGCGAGAGAGAGAGAGGGGGGAGGGAGAAATATCCGGCGGACACACTGGGATCCGACAGGAGCGAGAGATAAGCGGGTTACACGTGGCGAGTTGAAACAACCACATCCATCAGGAATTTATTTATCAGCTTATGACGTTGCAACTCTCACAAATAAGGCGAGGAGTGTGGGAATGAACCAGGCACGGAATGAAGGGAGGATTGAGAGCGGAGAGGTTAAGGAATGGCCTGTGGCAAATAACGATGGATTCTTTCCATTAATCGGTGAAATGGTAACCTTTCAGCGGGGCGGGGGTTAGAAAAGAAAGATTTTACACAGAAGATGGTTAATGTATAATTCTCCGCCATAAACAGTTGCTGAAGAATCCATAAATTCTCTCGAAAAGGGAATGAGATCTTTGCCTGATAGGCAGGATCATTCCGTGTACTTTCTATGATACAGGGAGATAACGTCGTGAAGTACAGACAGAACGGATGCAACAAGATTAGGACACAGAAATAATTGAAAGAGCGATGGACTGTAATCTTAAAATGAGAGCTAAGCCAATCAGGAATGAAATCAGGAGGCACTTTAAAAAAAAAATGATTTCACAGGATGTGGGCGTCGCTGGCAAGGCCGGCATTTATTGCCCATCCCTAATTGCCCCTTGAGTGTCTCGCTGGGCCATTCCAGAGGGCAGTTAAGAGTCAACCACATTGCTGTGGGTCTGGAGTCACATATAGGCCAGACCGGGTAAGGGCGGCAGATTACCTTCCCTAAAGGGCATTAGTGAACCAGATGGGTTTTTACGACAATCCGGTACTTTTATGCTCACCATTACTGATACTTGCTTTTTATTCCAAGTTTATTTAATTAACTGAATTTAAATTCCCCAGCTGCCATGGTGGGATTTGAACTTGGGGTCTTCGGATCAGTAGTCCAGGCAAAGGGATACGCAGTTCAGGTACAGATCAGCCATGATCTGATTGAATGGCGGAACAGGCTCGAGGGGCTGAACGGCCGACTCCTGTTCCTGTGTGCCTACGACCAGTGAGAGACAGACAGGAAGCGGGAGAGTTTTATTGATGATTTGTGTCTGCGTGCCTAATGTGGCTGGGACACTGCAGAGGTCAGAGTTCAGAATGTCACCACTTTGCTGCAGATGTGATGCGATCTATACGCAATAAAACCCGTTACTTCAGGCCGACTTCTTCCGACCTGGAGCCAGGAATTTAGGAGCCAGCGATTGACCCTCAGCAGTTTGCAAACAGCTACAAGTGCCTCAATCTGTCGCTTTAGATCCCTTCCCCCCACAGCGGGTCGTCAGTTAGTTCAACAGTGGTCTTAAAGGGGCAGTCCAGGTTAGCAATTAAACCGGGGTCTCGGCTCCAGACTAAAACAAACTTGCACTTTCACGACCTCGGCACATCCCGAAACACTTTGCAGCCAGTGACCTTGTAATGTTTCATCTGCCCACCTTTGGCTCGTTTGCCGCGAAGGAGTTCCGAGTTACAGGGACACCCTCAAAGCCTCCCTGATAGAGTGCAACATCCCCACCGAGACCTGGGAGTCCCTGGCCAAAGACCAGACCGCCCTAGGTGGAGGAAGTGCATCCGGGAGGGCGCTGAGCATGCAGAAATCAAGCGCAGGGCAAACCTGTCCCACCCACCCTTTCCCTCAGCGACTGACTGTCCCACCTGTGACAGGGACTGTGGCTCTCGTATTGGACTGTTCAGCCACCTTAGGACTCATTTTAAGAGTGGAAGCAAGTCTTCCTCGATTCCGAGGGACTGCCTACGATGATGATCATTACAGCCAGTAAATTATTTGTGAAGTTTTCACTGCAAGGAAGACCGTAGCCAATAGCGCACAGCAAGGTCCCACAAACAGGGGTGTCCTGGGACAATGTTTATCCCTCAGCCATCATCGCTAAAAGGGATTACCTGGTCATTATCACACTGCGCTTTGTGGGAACAGTACTTCAGTACTCGCCTCGAAACGCTTCAATCTGGCACTTCACCAGCATCCCTAAACCTCCTCCCTCCCTCTCTCCACCACCACATCGACGCCATGAATTCAACCGTTTCTTCTTCTTTCTTAGGCAGTCCCTCGAAGCGAGGATGACTTGCTTCCACCAAAAAGGGATGAGTTCACAGGTGTTTCAATGAAGGACCTAATATTCCGAATCCTGAACTACATCCTGAAGGGTGGAAGATGCCTGTGGGTGGATTGTTTAACGTGGGGCGACCGTTGCACACCAGCCACCACACGGGGCTTGACAGAGCGAGGTCTTGGTCCAGTGGCAAGGGTTAACCAGGACGACTGGAGACCGCTACACCAGCAAAGACATGCCGATCCAGGCCGACTTGACCAACCTACCACCAACCCGTCTCCAATCTAGAAGGCCATTTCGGACCGTCGCCGAAGCCCTTCAGCGATCTCCCCTCAGCCTCGATGACCGACGGCGAAATGCTTGGATGAACTGCGACATTCGGAATGGATTCCTTATCAAGGAGCCCACAGTCACGGTCGATGCTGCCACCTTCTCCATAGGTGGAAGATTAAAGCCTCCCCGTCATGTGACTGTGGAGCTCCTAATCAGACCCTGGAGCACGTCATCGAGCACTGCCCTCCGAGGGAATTCACAGGCAGCCTACAGGATATCCCCGCTGGTACACCGGGAGCTTTGGCCTGGATATCCAACTTAGATTCTGAGGTCTGATTTGCCATATGAAAGGCGGCCATTTGGCCCATCCATCTAGAAGGACCGAGTGCAGCATTTATTTGGCTTTGGCTTCAGCACTCTGGGAATCCATTTCATGTATCGATCACTCGGTCTCAGATTTATTCCTCCTTTGCCCTCTTTGTGAAATATTTTAAAGCTGCTTTACTCTGTTAAAGTTGCTGTACAAGTGAACTATTGACAGAGGAGCAGGCAAAAGTATCACATCCGGTACTTTAAAAAATTTCGTTCCATTAGCACATGGCAACTCTCCAGGATCGCCTCTCTGTCTGCCTTTCCT
Source organism: Pristiophorus japonicus (assembly GCF_044704955.1). NCBI lineage: Eukaryota > Metazoa > Chordata > Chondrichthyes > Pristiophoridae > Pristiophorus > Pristiophorus japonicus. The sequence continues at coordinate 67,887,714 of NC_091997.1, forward strand.
CCTCAAACACTACATTTTAAATTCAAGGCAGCGCAGCACTTACGTCGAACTCAGAGCTTCCAAAACCGCACTTCAACTTCCCTTTGAAGGCTGCACTCTCAGCTGATTGTAGGAAGGATGTCTGAGCCCAAGACAAGCAACGACCTCGATTCTGGGGCATCAGCAGCCGAGGGTCTGAGGAGCGCTCACGGGAGTCAGCTTTCCTTTGTTTGCGAAAGATTCAGCTGCCCCGTGTCCCAACTCGCACCGAGTCCCGCTCACCCATCATCCCCTGTGCTCACTGCCCCGTGTCCTAACTCGCACCGAGTCCCGCTCACCCATCATCCCCTGTGCTCACTGCCCCGTGTCCTAACTCGCACCGAGTCCCGCTCACCCATCACCCCCTGTCCCAACTTGTACCGAGTCCCGCTCACCCATCACCGCCTGTGCTCGCTGCCCCGTGTCCTAACTCGCACCGAGTCCCGCTCACCCATCACCCCCTGTCCCAACTTGTACCGAGTCCCGCTCACCCATCACCGCCTGTGCTCGCTGCCCCGTGTCCTAACTCGCACCGAGTCCCGCTCACCCATCACCCCCTGTCCCAACTTGTACCGAGTCCCGCTCACCCATCACCGCCTGTGCTCGCTGCCCCGTGTCCTAACTCGCACCGAGTCCCGCTCACCCATCACCCCCTGTCCCAACTCGCACCGAGTCCCGCTCACCCATCATCCCCTGTGCTCACTGCCCCGTGTCCTAACTCGCACCGAGTCCCGCTCACCCATCACCTCCTGTCCCAACTTGTACCGAGTCCCGCTCACCCATCACCCCCTGTGCTCGCTGCCCCGTGTCCTAACTCGCACCGAGTCCCGCTCACCCATCACCCCCTGTGCTCGCTGCCCCGTGTCCTAACTCGCACCGAGTCACGCTCACCCATCACCCCCTGTGCCCCGTATCCCAACTTGCACCGAGTCCCGTTCACCCATCACCCCCTGTGCCTCGTGTCCTAACTCGCACCGAGTCCCGTTCACCCATCACCCCGAGCTCGCTGACCGACATTGGCTTCCGGTTAAACAGCACCTCGATTTCACAATTCTCATCCTTGTTTTCAAATCCCTTCATGGCCCTCGCCCCTCCCTATCTCTGTCCGACACCAATTTCCTCCAACCCCACAACCCCCCGAGATGTCTGCACTCCTCTAATTCTGCCCTCTTGAGCATCCCTGATTATAATCGCTCAACCATCGGTGGCCGTGCCTTCTGTTGCCTGGACCCGAAGCTCTGGAACTCCCTCCCTAAACCTCTCCGCCTCTCTCTCCTCCTTCAAGACGCTCCTTAAAACCGACCTCTTTGACCAAGCTTTTGGTCACCTGCCCTAATTTCTCTTTATGCGGCTTGGTGTCCAATTTTTATCGTATAACACTCTTGTGAAGCACCTTGGGACATTTCACAACGTTAAAGGCGCTATATAAATGCAAGTTGTTGTTGTCTCGGACTGACTGCCTGTGCTCTGACCACGTTCAGTACTGTCCCTTCTCATTCCAACCACACAGACCCAACATACTCCAGAACTCCCTCCTTTGATGCCAACGTTTGCAGAATTTGCAATCCGTAAAGAATAAATAAAGTGCGAGGTCATGCACTTGTTCAGAAAAAAAATCAAAAAGAGCAAGTTATTATTTAAATGGAGAAAGATTGCAAAGTGCTGCAGTACAGCGGGACCTGGGGGAACTTGTGCATGAAACACAAAAGGTTAGTATGCAGGTACAGCAAGTGATCAGGAAGGCCAATGGCATCTTGGCCTTTATTGCAAAGGGGATGGAGTATAAAAGAAGGGAAGTCTTGCTACAGTTATACAGGATATTGGTGAGGCCACACCTGGAATACTGCGTGCAGTTTTGGTTTCCATATTTACGAAAGGATACACTTGCTGTGGAGGCAGTTCAGAGAAGGATCACTCAGTTGATTCCGGTGTCAAATTTTTAATTGCGTAACACTCCTGTAAAGCGCCTCGAGACGTTTCACTACATTACAGGTGCTATATAAATACAAGTGTTGTTGATGTTGAAAGAGACTGTCTTGCTCTAATGAAGGTTTTGAAGACTATAATAGGGAGACTAACAAATGTGACCCGGGAAAATCGTTCGTTGTTGGGGGCGGGGGGGGGGTGGGGCTTTTGAGATACCAGAGGGAAGCAAGGTTCAGTCGGGGGAAGAGGAGAAGACAGAGGGGAGATGTTTTAAGAGCACAACGAGTGGAGGAATGGGTTGCCAGACAAGGACATTGAAGCTGGGGTCGTTCTCCTGTGAGCACAGATTATGTGGAGATTTAATAGAGGTGTTCACAGTCATGCGCGGTTTTGATAGAGTAAATAAGGAGACGCTGTTTCCGGTGGCCAAAGGGTCGGTAATCAGAGGGCATGGATTTAAGATAATCGGCAAAAGAACCCGAGGCGACTCGAGGAAAAAAACATTACGCAGAGAGATGCCACGATCTGGAACGCGCTGCCTGGAAGCAGATTCGATAGTAACTTTCAAGAGGGGATTGGATAAATATTTGAAAAGGAACATTTTGCAGGGCTGTAGGGAAAGAACAGCGGGAGTGGTATCGTTCTTGCACAAGCACGATGGGCCGAATGGCCTCCTTCAAAGAACATAAGGAATAGGAGCAGGAGTCGGCCATTCGGCCCCTCGAGCCTGCTCCGCCATTCAATCTAATCCTGGCCTCAACTCCACTTCCCTGCCCGCTCTCCATCACCCTCGACTCCCCTACTGTTCAAAATAAGAACATAAGAAATTGCAGTAACAGAAACTGGATGAGTCCCACCAAAAAAAACTAACTCTTTTCCAACGCATTCATCAAACTATTTTGTTGAAATTACCTCCACTCTTTAAATGACATAATAACATAAGAAGTAGGAGGAGTCGGCCAATCGGCCCCTCGAGCCTGCTCTGCCATTCAATAAGATCATAGCCAATCTGATCTTGGCCTCAGCTCCACTTCCCCGCCCGCTCCCCATAACCCTTCACTCCCTTATCACTCAATTACATGTGTCTATATATACATATTTCTTTTTCCTTCCTCTGGGCTGGAATCTGCATCGCCCACCGCAAGATCCTGCAAATCCCCTGAGAGGACAGACGCACCAACGTTAGCGTCCTTGACCAGGCCAACATCCCTAGCATCGAAGCACTGACCACACTTGATCAGCTCCGCTGGGCAGGCCACAATGCCCGCATGTCAGACACGAGACTCCCAAAGCAAGCGCTCTACTCGGAACTCCTTCACGGCAAACGAGCCAAAGGTGGGCAGCGGAAACGTTACAAGGACACCCTCAAAGCCTCCCTGATAAAAGTGCAACATCCCCACTGACACCCGGGAGTCCCTGGCCAAAGACCATTCCACCTTAAGTGGAGGAAGTGCATCCGGGAGGGCGCTGAGCACCTCGAGTCTCGTCGCCGAGAGCATGCAGAAACCAAGCACAAGCAGCGGAAGGAGCGTGCAGCAAACCAGTCCCACCCACCCCTTCCCTCAACCACTGTCTGTCCCACCTGTGACAGGGACTGTGGTTCTCGTATTGGACTGTTCAGTCACCTGAGAACTCATGCTAAGAGTGGAAGCAAGTCTTCCTCGATTCCGAGGGACTGCCTATGATGATAATGAAGATTGTTACGGACCCAGTCACCCTTTTCAGCCACTCAGCCTTTTGTGCTGTTCCATTCTACGAGCCTATGAACATAAATGGGTTCAAGAGGCGAGAGAGAAGGGATTGAGTGTCGCGGTGAGCAGGGAGGTCTGGAGGCTGCGATTTTGTCGGGACTCTTCCTGCTCCTGAGGATGATCACACTCCGAAGTAATTGCCGGTACGGACGGCAATGGTGCGGACGGTGAGCTGCCGAGCTAGCTGTCCCCTTCCCCACCGCACGTTTAACATCAGAGCCCTGACTCACCGGCGAACTGGTGAAGTTTACTGGCGTGTAAACTTGTTTGATATTTCTTGCAAACATTTGTAGCCTGCAGGGGCAACTCATCATTCCTGAATGCCGATGCTGCTTCTGACAACCTTTACGTATCGGTGAATCATTCTCTACTGGGGCAAACGGCAAACAAAGGCAGCGAGCGCTCCCAGGCAACGGAATCCGAGAACCACAATTGCCCAGGAGCTGCCCAGAGCAGCTCTCTGTACTCAAAGAATGGTTTGTCGATGTCCTGCAGTCGATACTGGCTGATTTATTTCACAATACAGTCTCGGTGCCCTGTTCCATCAGCTCTCCCAGTAATATATAAACACGACCGTTATTTCTGACAACCGCCAACAGGCCAACCATTGTCGATTCTGGCCTTGGGAAGACAGATGACCCAGGACTGAACAATAACTCTCGGCTCAGATGCACCAACACTCCAATAAGCCTTTTTCCTTTCCCCTGGAATATAGACGGTTATCACCATCATCATAAGCAGTCCCTCGGAATCGAGGAAGACTTGCTTCCACTCTACAATATGAGAGCCACAGTCCCTGTCACAGGTGGGACAGACAGTGGTTGAGGGAAAGGGAGGGTGGGACAGGTTTGCCACACGCTCCTTCCGCTGCCTGCGCTTGGTTTCTGCACGCTCTCGGCGATGAGACTCGAGGTGCTCAGCGCCCTCCCGGATGCACTTCCTCCACTTAGGGCGGTCTTTGGGCCAGGGACTCCCAGGTGTCGGTGGGGATGTTGCACTTTATAAGGAAGGCTTTGAAGGTGTCCCTGTAACGTTTCCTCTGCCCACCTTTGGCTCATTTGCCATGAAGGAGACGGCTAAGAGGCGATTTCACTGATGGATTCAGAAAGGAATTGATCGGGTGTAGATAGAGAGAAATATTTTCCGCTGCTAGGAGAGTCTGGGACAAGGGGAACATAACCTTAAAATCAGAGCCAGGCCAGTCAGAAGAGGTGAGGAAACACTTCTTATCACAAAGACTGGTAAAAGTATGGAACTCTCTCGCACAAGAAGCAGTAAATGTTAGTTCAATTTATAATTTTAAATCTGAGTGATATATTTTTGCTAGACAAGGTTATAAAAGGATATGGATTCACGGCGGGTGGATGGAGTTAAGATACTGATCAACCATGGCCTCATTGAATGGCGGAACAGGCTCGATGGGCTGAATGGCCTTCTCCCATTCCTGTGGCTAAGTGTGTTTGCTGGGGAATTATGGTTCTACAAGCGCTGCTCATCACTGGTACTGCACCCAAATAGCTTTCCTTCAGTTTGACGGTGGGTTCCGTCGGGCTGTTCAACTATGGAGGGAATCGCGGCCAGCCCCAAACCCTGGTCCTCGGCCCCATGTCCATACGTTCCAGTGGTTGGGGAGAGGTTCATCATCGAATCGAGGATGACTTGCTTCCACGTCAAAAAGTTCACAGGAGTTTCGATGAAGGACCTAATATTCCAGATCCCGAACTACATCCTGAAGGGTGGAAGATACCTGTGCGTGGATTTTTTTAATGTGTGGTGACCGTTGCACACCAGCCACCACACGGGCTTGACAGAGCGAGGTCTTGGTCCAGTGGCAAGGGTTAACCAGGACGCCTGGAGACCAGCTCTGCTGCACGGACCCAGTGCGCCCACATATCGCAGTGTGGGCTGGGCCCGTGCTGCCCCTGTGCCCCAATCACTTCCCTCTGCAATCTCTCGCCGCTCCTGATGTACCTGCCCGAGCTCCAATCACCAACCTGGACCTCGGTGACGTCCCTTCGCTGACGTTGCTCTCCTGCTCCCTGGAGTGGTACACCGCCACGTTGCTCCTTCCGCTCCCTGGCCTGCTCCGACGGGAGAGGTTCACAGGAGGGTGAGAACGTAGGCTGATTACTGCCACCCCCCCCCCGCACCCCCTCCCCTACCCCGCTAGCCCAGGGGCACCGCGGCTAATTGTGGTGTCACAATTGCAATTCCGCTGAGATCTGGGTCCGTCGCCTTTCTGTGTTCGGCCGGCAGACGGAACTGGCAGTACTCGTTTCCCAATTCGGTCCGGTAATTAACGACGCTATGAACACATCTTTCACATTATAATTACTCCTTCTCGCGTTTCCAACCACTCACTTATTGCACACTGTCCAAACCCTTCAGTGCTTTCATTATGTGTGGCGTCCGCTGATTGCAATAATGAAAAGCCCTCGAAATACAGCCAGTGTGTCGTACTGGGAATCCTGACAGCACATGGCAGATTTCAGACTATGTTCCTGTGGGGACCAAACCTGCCTGAAATGGGTATTGATGGGGGGGTGGTTTCAAAATTACATCCACCCAATTAATTCAGTGCGTAAGACAGACTGGGAAATGGAGAGAAAGAAAGACTTGCATTTATATAGCGCCTTTCACGACCATCAGATGTCTCAAAGCGCTTTACACTTTTGGAGTGTAGTCACTGTTGTAATGTGGGAAACGCAGCAGCCAATTTGCGCACAGCAAGCTCCCACACACAGCAATGTGATAATGACCAGATAATCTGTTTTAGTGATGTTGATTGAGGGATAAATATTGGCCCCAGGACACCGGGGATAACTCCTCTGCTCTTCTTTCAAAATAGTGGCCATGGGATCTGAGAGAGCAGACGGGTTTAACTCTCATCCGAAAGACAGCACCTCCGACAGTGCGGCACCCTCTCAGCACTGCCCCTCCCACAGGGGGCACCCCCTCAGCTCTGCCTCTCCGACAGGGTGGTACTCCCTCAGTGATGCCCCTCCGACAGTGCGGTGCCCCCTCAGCACTGCTTCTCCGACAGTGCGGCACCCCCTCAGCACTGCCCCTCCGACAGTGCGGCACCCCCTCAGCACTGCCCCTCCGACAGTGCGGCGCCCCCTCAGCACCTCCCCTCCGACAGTGCGGCGCTCCCTCAGTACCGCCCCTCCGACAATGCGGCGCTCCCTCAGCACCGCCCCTCCGACAGTGCGGCGCTCCCTCAGCACTGCCCCTCCGACAGTGCGGCGCTCCCTCAGCGCGGCCCCTCCGACAGTGCGGCGCTCCCTCAGCACTGCCCCTCCGACAGTGCGGCTCTCCCTCAGCACTGCCCCTCCGACAGTGCGGCGCTCCCTCAGCACTGCCCCTCCGACAGTGCGGCGCTCCCTCAGCACTGCCCCTCCGACAGTGCGGCGCTCCCTCAGCACTGCCCCTCCGACAGTGCGGCGCTCCCTCAGCACTGCCCCTCCGACAGTGCGGAGCTCCCTCAGCACTGCACTGGGAGTGTCAGCCTAGATTTATGTGCTCAAGTCCCCGGAGTGGGACTTGAACCCACGACCTTCTGACTCAGAGGGGCGTGTGCTGCCCACTGAGCCACAGGGTGAACTGGAAGACAGGAAGGGGAAACGATATATATTTTGTTAACGAGCCCAGGCACGTTGACCTGCTGACCTTGTTGGCCAACAGTAGTTGACATCCGTCACTCTGTACTTTGCTCATTAAAGTTAATGAGGGAACAATGGGAATAAATGTGTCGGAAATGGAGGCCTGCATTCGTGGGCTTTTACTGCACCGAGCAGCCGGGAAGGAAGTGATGGGGATGACACGATAGTCATGGATCCAACACAAACAAGCTCCCCCGGCCGAGCCAGGCTACTGTCAGTGGCTCACCCACTGCCCCCTTTGTACAACAGCAACTTGCATTTATATAGCACCTTTAACGTAGCCCAACGTCCCCAGCGCTTCGCAGGAGCGTAAATCAGACTAAATTTTACACCGAGCCACATGAGAATGACTAGGTGGAAGGAGCGTGTGGCAAACCTGTCCCACCCACCCTTTCCCTCAACGACTGTCTGTCCCACCTGTGACAGGGACTGTGGTTCTCGTATTGGACCGTTCAGCCACCTAAGGACTCATTTTAAGAGTGGAAGCAAGTCTTCCTCGATTCCGAGGGACTGCCTGTGATATTAGAGCAGGCTTGGTCAAAGTGGCAGGTTTTAAGGAGCGACTTAAAGGGGGAGAGGTTTTGGGAGGGTATTCCAGAGTTTGGGGCCCAGGCAATTTAAGAAAGAAAAGACTTGCTCTCTCAGCTGGACATAAATGCTCTCACGGCACTATTTCGAATAAGAGCAGAGGAGTTATCCCCGGTGTCCAATATTTATCCCTCAATCAACATCACAAAAAACAGATTATCCGGTCATTATCACATTGCTGTTTGTGGGAGCTTGCTGTGCGCAAATCGGCTGCCGCATTTCCCACATCGCAACAGTGACCACACTTCATTGGCTGTCCTGAGGCCATGAAAGGCGCTATATAAATGCCAGTCTTTCTTTCCATTGGCAGCCCAATAACCTGCCAGCAATCACTGTCCGAGCCCACATGACACTTGGAGCAGGCTCCAGTGGGACCGTCAGCAGGAAATTGAGACAGGAAGAAGATTCAATTTCTGCCGAAAGAGAGAGAGTGCGATACTCGTTTGATGTAATTTGACAAACTGCCGTCAGCAAAACAGGTTAAAGAGATAACGGCAGGAGGCTGATAGGGAGGGCCCATCAGAAATGTCAGACAGCACCAGTTCATTGGTTATCGGGGAACGCCTCACAACACTTGATTTATCACCAGCCGCACTTGCAGCACCTCAGGATCAGTGCGATTAATAATAAGTTTTATTTATATGGAGCCTTTAACGTAGTAAAACGTCCCAAGACATCCTTAATGACAGGACCGAGGCAACAAGAAGACGCCCCACTCCATCAGAATCAGGAACCTGACAAGGTCCTCAGCCCCTCAAGCTGTGAGCTGCACGCGATCCATCGCTGTACCGTTAGATTCTTCCCCCCGCTCTCTGCTCTTCTTCCCCCGACTGAACCGTGCCTCCCTCTGGTATCTCAAAGCCCTCCCCCCACAACGAACGATTTTCCCGGCTCACATTTGTAAGTATCCCTTTAATAATCTTCGAAACCTTCATTAGATCAACACAAAGTCTCTCAACAACGATCTGTATTTATATAGCGCCTTCAACGTAGTGAAACGGCCCAAGGCGCTTCACAGGAGCGTTGTGCGATAAACATTTGACACCGAGCCACATAAGTAGAAATAAGGGCAGGAAGCTTGGTCACTGAGGTTGGTTTTAAGGAGCGTCTTGAATGAGGAAAGAGAGGTGGAGAGGTTTAGGGAGGGAGTTCCAGAGCTTGGGGCCCAGGCAGCTGAAGGCACGGCCACCGATGGTCGAGCGATTATAATCAGGGATACTCAGGAGGGCAGAATTAGAGGAGCGTAGACATCTCAAGGGGTTGTGGGGCTGGAGGAGATTACAGAGATAGGGAGGGGCGAGGCCATGGAGGGATTTGAAAGCAAGGATGAGAATTTAGAAATCGAGGCATTGCTTGCCTGGGAGCCAATTTAGGTCAGCGAGCATGTGGGGTGTGATGGGTTAGCGGGACTCGGTGCGAGTTAGGACACGGGGCATAGGGGGTGATGGGTGCGAGTTAGGACATGGGGCAACGAGCACAGGGGGTGATGGGTGAGCGGCACTCGGTGCGAGTTAGGACACGGGGCAGCGAGCACAGAGGGTGAAGGATGCGCGGAACTTGGTGCGAGTTAGGACACGGGCCACAGTGGGTGATGGGTGAGCGGGACTCGGTGCGGGTTAGGACACGGGGCAGTGAGCACAGGGGGTGATGGGTGAGTGGGACTCGGTGCGGGTTAGGACACGGGGCAGTGAGCACAGCAGGTGATGGGTGAGCGGAACTTGGTGCGAGTTAGGACACGGGGCAGCCGAGTTTCGGATCACTAACCCGCTGATTTGGGTCTTCCGCTCTTCTCCCCTTTCCAGATAGGGCTTTGGGATTGTCGTTGGAGCGGGCAGAGAGACTCCCGGGGCAGTGCTGCTGCATCATTTGGCCACAGGAGGACCAGGTGGAGGTGGAAGTGACGGTGCAGATACCGTGGGGTGTCTCGGTGACTCAGGATGCCCGCCCATGCCCTGGGGTACCAGCTCCACGGGCACCTCCTTGGTGCCCCACCCATCCGTCGTACGTCCGCCTCGACACAGACCGCTGGCAAGGTGTCCAATCACGGCCATCGTCGAATTCTGATTCGCCTGCCCGGACACGCACACTCTTGTACTTCTACCAGTACGCCTGCAATCTGGCGTGGGAACCCTGGCTAATGTTCTCCTCTCCACAGCTAGATACATGGAGTCCCACTGAATAGCCCCTACCTACAGAGACTTGAGCACATAAATCTAGGCTGACACTCCCATTGTAATACTGAGGGAGTTCCGCACTGTCGGAGGGGCGGTAGTGAGGGAGTTCCGCACTGTCGGAGGGGCGGTAGTGAGGGAGTTCCGCACTGTCGGAGGGGCGGTAGTGAGGGAGTTCCGCACTGTCGGAGGGGCAGTACTGAGGGAGCGCCGCACTGTCGGAGGGGCAGTACTGAGGGAGTGCTGCACTGTCGGAGGGGCAGTACTGAGGGAGTGCCGCACTGTCGGAGGGGCGGTAGTGAGGGAGTTCCGCACTGTCGGAGGGGCAGTACTGAGGGAGCGCCGCACTGTCGGAGGGGCAGTACTGAGGGAGTTCCGCACTGTCGGAGGGGCGGTAGTGAGGGAGTTCCGCACTGTCGGAGGGGCAGTACTGAGGGAGCGCCGCACTGTCGGAGGGGCAGTACTGAGGGAGTTCCGCACTGTCGGAGGGGCAGTACTGAGGGAGCGCCGCACTGTCGGAGGGGCAGTACTGAGGGAGCGCCGCACTGTCGGAGGGGCAGTACTGAGGGAGTTCCGCACTGTCGGAGGGGCAGTGCTGAGGGAGCGCCGCACTGTCGGAGGGGCAGTACTGAGGGAGTTCCGCACTGTCGGAGGGGCAGTACTGAGGGAGCGCCGCACTGTCGGAGGTGCCGTCTTTCGGATTAGACTTTAAACCGAGGCCCCATCTGCTCCCTCAGGTGGACATAAAAGATGCCCTTGCACTATTTCGAAGAAGAGCAGGGGAGTTATCCCCGGTGTCCTGGGCCAATATTTATATCAACCAACATCACTAAAAACAGGTTATCTGGGTTATTATAACATTGCTGTGTGTGGGAGCTTGCTGTGCGCTAGTTGGTTGCCGCGTTTCCCACATTGCAACAGTGACTGCACTTCAAAAAGTACTTCATTGGCTGTAAAGCATTTTGGGACGTCCGGTGGTCGTGAAAGGCGCTATATAAATGCAAGTCTTCTTGCCTCGGCCAAACCATCAGAGACTGGGGATCGGACCAATCGGTGGAGTTTGCCGGCCCACCTGTCTCCACCAACCGAGCTACCAGGGGCAGTGCATTTGGATTTTCTTTGCTCAACCCAAGATTCAAGTTCCAGAGAAATCCCCATAACCGGTTGTTCCTCCCCAGCACCCACCGGCCATGAATCCGGCCTGCTCGCAGGCTTCCGCCGGCGTTGCCCCAGCGACGTGGCTGCGGGGAGAATAACGCCTCGCGTCCCAAACGGGTGGAGCGCCACTCTCTCGGGCTTCCCCTCCTGCAGTTTCCACTCCTCCAATCCAAGCGAGGCAGCATCCAACCACAGCTCCGCCATCTCGCTCACCCGCTCGCCTGCTGTAATGTATTTGCTTCATAAGAACATAAGAAATAGGAGTTGTCGGTCATGCGGCCCCTCGAGCCTGCTCCGCCATTTAATACGATCATGGCTGATTCGATCATGGACTCAGCTCCACTTCCCTGCCCGCCCCCTTAGCCCCTTATCAGTTAAGAAACTGTCTATCTCTGTCTTAAATATATTCAATGTCCCAGCTTCCACAGCTCTCTGAGGCAGAGAATTCCACAGATCCACAATCCTCAGAGAAGAAATTTCTCCTCATCTCAGTTTTAAATGGGCGGCCCCTTATTCTAAGATCATGCCCCCTAGTTCTAGTCTCCCCCATCAGTGGAAACATCCTCTCTGCATCAACCTTGTCAAGCCCCCTCATAATCTTATACGTTTCGATAAGATCACCTCTCATTCTTCTGAATTCCAATGAGTAGAGGCCCAACCTACTCAACCTTTCCTCATAAGTCAATCCCCTCATCCCCGGAATCAACCGAGTGAACCTTCTCTGAACTGCCTCCAAAGCAAGTATACCTTTCGTAAATATGGAAACCGAAACTGGTTCTTTGCTGAAGAATTCATAGCAACACATTGCTATTAAGAACTAGTTGGTTTATTAGCAAAGGTTTAACAATCACACTGCACATTACCAGTTCATCCACCAGGCTCACAACCACCTGCCCCATCGTGGATCCCCCGAACCCAACTGGCCGGGGTTTTATTGAGTCTCGTGAACATCACGTGACTGGCTAAGCCCCTCCCAACTCAACAGCTCCACAACTATTTGAAGCTGAAACCATAAACCAAGTGCCCCCTGATTACCGGGGGGGGGGGGCGGGGGGGGGGCACTAAAACCGACACATTAAGCAAATTAAACTCTTGACAGTAAACTTAAATCAAATTTAAATTTGGTTGCCGGGGGTGATAATGCACTCCAGTCCAACAGCTCCACAAACCTGTGAGCAACCTCACTGGTGCATACATTCCTGGAGCTCAGACTCTGTGTGTGCACAGACGCAGGCGTCGTCCACATAGTGTAGCTCGACATCAGAGGTTGGGGTGGTCTTGGACCTGGCTAAAACAAACGCTCTACTTGGAACTCGTCCACGGCAAACGAGCCAAAGGTGGGCAGAGGAAACGTTACAGGGACACCCTCAAAGCCTCCCTGATAAAGTGCAACATCCCCACCGACACCTGGGGGTCCCTGGCCAAAGACCAGTCCGCCCTAAGTGGAGGAAGTGCATCCGAGAGGGCGCTGAGCACCTCGAGTCTCGTCGCCGAGAGCGTGCAGAAATCAAGCGCAGGCAGCGGAAGGAGCGTGCGGCAAACCAGTCCCACCCTCCCCTTCCCTCAACCACTGTCTGTCCCACCTGTGACAGGGACTGTGGCTCCCGTATTGGACTGTTCAGCCACCTAAGGACTCATTTTAAAGAGTGGAAGCAAGTCTTCCTCAATTCCGAGGGACTGCCTATGATGATGATGATGCTATACACTACACTACCATTTTCAGTAGTGAGGGCCTTTTGGACCATATGGCTTGGTCCCTCATCTAACCACCTTAATTTCAACATAAAATATTGCCCTCCTTCGTATTATAATTGGGGCGTAGCGAAGGTAAAAGGGGTTGACATTTGACCTCTCTCACTCCCCTCCCCCCAGCCCAATGACCTCATCAAACTATAGGAAATAGACACGAGTATTATTGCTGTCTTTTAACAAAAAAAACCCCAACCTTTCTCAAACGATTGATTACATAAAAACCCCAGGCAGCCAATGTTTGAGCAATAAGATGAATGTAATCAGTGAGACAGCCTCGAACCAAACCAGGGGAATGTTTAACTTGGAACCAGACTCTGTGTATTGAAGATTTTGGCAGCATTGGAAAGTCTAAATAATTGAGTGGTTAAAAAAAAATGTACTGTACACTGCTGCACAGCAGAATTCTGTGCGTTTATCTGCACTTCCTGAATGGTATCCCTCTCCTGTTTATAATCAGCGCTTGTCCCTCGCTCGATAGCTGTCCATTTATAGACTTCTACACGAGCAGTCGTCTGTTCCACTTGTGTGGAGCTTTCAGAGGGTCAGAAACACCCCCTGACGGTGTGGTTTGCATCCCTACCTCTGGGGACAGAGTGACGTCTGGTGCATGTGTGTGCGTGTGCGTGTGCGTGTGCATGCGCCAGTGTGCATGTCTGCGTGTGTGTGTGTGTGCACGCCAGCGTGCGTGTGCCAGTCTGTGTGTGCGTGAGCGTGTGTGTCAATATGTGTGTGCACACGCCAGCGTGTCTGTGTCAGTGCGCGCGCGTGCACGAGCGTCTGGTGTGTGTGTGTGTGTGTGTGTGTGTGTGTCCCTGATCTCATTCGCCCCACCGTCGGTGGTCGTGCCTTCAGCTGCCTGGGCCCCAAGCTCTGGAGCTCCCTAAACCTCTCCGCCTCTCAATCTCTCCTCCTTTAAGACGCTCTTTAAAACCTCCCTCTTTGACCTTCCCTAACTCTTCCCTAATATCTCCTTATGCGGCTTGGTGTCAAATTTTGTTTGGTAACGCTGCTGTGAAGCGGCTTGGGACGTTTGGCTATGTTAAAGGCGCTATATAAATGCAAGTTGTTGAGAGGAGGATAGAGGCGGGGTGGGGAGGGGGGGGAGCCTCAAGTTTCCACTGCACACAATGCGTTTCCCAGTCAGGGCCCACCTCTGGTGATGACCCCAACTCTCGAGCAGGAGCAGTCTGTAACACTCAGTACCCACGAAGTGCAGCCAGGCCGGCTCCTGTGCAGAGGCTGGGCGGGCGGCCGGGAACAGCTGTGGAACGTTTGGGTTAGGCTGACCTTGTCTCATTAGCAGCAACTCCCGACTTGGAATGAGAAGAGAAGAAACGAAACAATGTGTGTGGTCGCAGCCCAGAGTATGGACCAGTTCAAACACGCCCAAACAGGCACATCCTGGAGCGCAGTCAGCCGGGGAAACCTTCACAACTAGAGGCATTGTTACCCGCTGCTCAACCGTGGCTCAGTGGGCAGCACACTCGCCTCTGAGTCAGAAGGTCGTGGGTTCAAGTCCCATTCCAGGGGCTTGAGCGCATAAATCTAGGCTGACACTCCCAGTGCACTACTGAGGGAGCGCCACACTGTTGGAGGGGCAGTGCTGAGGGAGTGCTGCACTGTCGGAGGGGCAGTGCTGAGGGAGTGCTGCACTGTCGGAGGGGCAGTGCTGAGGGAGCGCCGCACTGTCGGAGGGGCAGTGCTGAGGGAGTGCTGCACTGTCGGAGGGGCAGTACTGAGGGAGCGCCGCACTGTCGGAGGGGCAGTGCTGAGGGAGTGCTGCACTGTCGGAGGGGCAGTGCTGAGGGAGCGCCGCACTGTCGGAGGGGCAGTACTGAGGGAGCGCCGCACTGTCGGAGGGGCAGTGCTGAGGGAGCGCCGCACTGTCGGCGGGGCAGTGCTGAGGGAGCGCCGCACTGTCGGAGGGGCAGTGCTGAGGGAGCGCCGCACTGTCGGAGGGGCAGTACCGAGGGAGCGCCGCACTGTCGGCGGGGCAGTGCCGAGGGAGCGCCGCACTGTCGGTGGCAGTACCGAGGGAGTGCCGCACTGTCGGAGGGGCAGTGCTGAGGGAGTGCCGCACTGTCGGAGGGGCAGTGCTGAGGGAGCGCCGCACTGTCGGCGGGGCAGTGCTGAGGGAGTGCCGCACTGTCGGAGGGGCAGTACTGAGGGAGTGCCGCACTGTCGGCGGGGCAGTGCTGAGGGAGCGCCGCACTGTCGGAGTGGCAGTACCGAGGGAGTGCCGCACTGTTGGCGGGGCAGTGCTGAGGGAGCGCCGCACTGTCAGCCTAGATTTTTGTGCTCAAGTCCCTGGAGTGGGACTTGAACCCACAACCTTCGGACTCAGAGGCGAGAGTGCTATCCACTGGGCCACAGCGGACACTGAATTTACAGCCCCTGGATACAGTACCTGCCGAGAGCAGGGCCAGTAGTTATACTGTCAGCGGCACTCTGCTGGGGAAAACAAAGCTTTCGGTATCGTGGTGCGGGTGGAACCTGTTAGCTCCATAGGTTAAATAAGTCAGGCGGGGGGTTAATGATCCTGGACGCTCCCTGACCTTGCACCCCGTGACAACCTCACGTGCACAAGTCAGGTCGTGCGCAGAATAGGGCTCAGTCGCGATCCCCTTGCTCCCCTCCCTTGACGGAATAGCCCACTGACGCGCCAGCGAGGAGAACACATGGGGGAGGAGGTGAAGTGTCGGAAAATACTTGACCCCCTGGGAGCGTACCTACCTTTGGCTGCACTGCGCTGCAGACTAGCGAAGGGGAATTCATCAGGACTGCTTGCTCCTGCAGTCTATCCAGCGACTACCGCTGGGTTTGAGGGCCGGATGGGCTCGGTGCACGATGCCACTGTCGAACACGCACTGCTTGGGCTCACCCATGGAAAGTGGGCTCACGCGGGTAAGGTACTGAGGCTCCATCAGCACCTTCATGTGGGGGAGAAAACTAGACACAGGGTGGGGGAAATAAAATACTGAAAATCAGAATTAATTGAGTGGTATCTTTAATAAAACAGAGCTCGATTTGGAAGACCGTGTCCATCAGATAGTCTGTTGGCAGCAGTGACAGCTTGAGATTTACAATGTTTGAAGCCGTAACAAAGGTTTGTGCAGGAAAGCAGGACGCTTATAAATTATGTTTATCGCTTTCAAACACAGTCGGGCTGCATTTAAATTGCATTTTTAGTTCCCCGAGGTGCCATGACCTTGGGTTGTTATACAGGAGATGTGTAGCCTTGCCGGGGAAAAAATACATTCACCTGTCACATAAAAAACAGGCAGGCTTTTGATGAACTAGCTGTATCTCTTCGCAGCCTAGAGAAAGCGCGAGATAGCGAGGCAGTGCATAGAGATGTCCCTGTAACCGGCCCTGTCGACTGGTACACTACAGGGTGGAGCTGGTGTGCTGGGCCACTTAACCCCTGCCCCACCACTCACCCTACAGGCCCTGGGGGGCACTTAACGGGCATCTGTCTTGCGGATGAGACGTTAGACCGAGGCTCCGTCTGCCCCCTCAGGTGGATGCAAAAGATCTCGCGGCCACTATTTCGAAGAAGAGCAGGGGAGTTAGCGACATTGGGGCCAATATTTATCCCTCAACTATCACTAAAACAGATTATCTGGTCATTATCACATTGCTGTGTGTGGGAGCTTGCTGTGCGCAAATTGGCTGCTGCATTTCCCACAATACAACAGTGACTACACTCCAAAAGTACTTCATTGGCTGTGAAGCACTTTGGGACATCCTGCGGTCATAAGGGCGCTATAGAAATGCAAATTAATCTTTTGTATCTGTGCTCCAATGGTATCTCATTTGACTAGACATTTCCTCGCGAGTCTGGACAGGGAGCAGAGGGCTGTCAATCTGAGGGCACCCCACACAATCTGCCCGTCGATGAGCTGACTGAGCTCAGCCCAATCTATTGGGGAGGCTGCGTGTGGCTCAGTCCCACACCACCCACTGAGGCACAAGGGAAATCTAGCCGTCTGACCATTTCAGGACCCTGCCCCTCGCGCTCGCAGAGAATCGAGCCCTCGAATGTATCGGCACTGAAGCTGTGCCACCAGTTTATCGCAACAAGGGCAGGTTAGGATCAGCCCATTTATCGCAGACAGCCAGGCCGGGCAGGGAACCTGTTGCTCATCAGCAGGCTGGACAGGGGCTTCGGTCCTCAGTCACAACACTGAATACTTCCTTCCCTGTGTGTCATCATCAGACCGCACTGGGGGGAACAGCTAACACACAGTGGTTCATTTCAAACACTATTTGCTGCAGCCGCTTTTTCTTCTTCACTCAGAGAAGGATATTGGAAAAAAATAACATTTCATTTTATACACACACACACACACACGTTCACATACATACACACAGACTGACCCACACACACACACAGACAGACACACACACAGACAGACCCACACACAGACAGACACAGACACACAAACGCAGAGACAGACACAGGCACACAAACACACACACGCAGACCCACGCACATACAGACCCACACACAGACAGACCCCCACATAGACACACACACAGACCCACACAGGCACACAAACACGCAGTCCCACGCACATACAGACAGAGACACACAGACGGACAGACACACACACGGGGAGGAGGGAGTGAAAGGGTTTTTTTGTTGCATACGGGTAAATAGCTAAGCGACAGACTTGACAATAATAGAGAAGCAGACTTAGGCCTATTCAAATGCCACAGCAGCCAGGACCTGCGGAGCATTTCCTGCCAGTCCCCTCCCCGTTACAGAGAGCACTGCTGGCGGACAGAGAGATACTGGCAGACAGCGGGGCGATGGGATTACAATCAGTATTGCTCGAGCACAGAGCTAGCACAGGCACAACTGTCCAGTTCCACAGGTATGCACAAGTGTAGTTCCTCGAGAACTGGGCACCCTTTGGCAACAGGCACGGCGGCCATTCAACTAAGAATGCCTGGCTATTCCACCACAGGGGCATCGCAACCAAGCTGGATCCTGCCCTTACTTGAAGTGTTGCAATTTCAAACACTAACACTATGCAAATTTAACTATATCAGAGACTGAAGCCTTATACCCGGAAAAAAACGTTAACGGGCAACACAGTAATAAAAGTAAGACAGACTTACATTTATATAGAACCTTTCACCACCTCAGGCTGTCCCAAAGCACTTCACAGCCAATGAAGTACTTTTGAAGTGCAGTCACTGGTAATGTAGAAAATGCAGCAGGCAAATTGTGCACAGCAAGCTCCCACACACAGCAATAATGTTCAGATAATCTGTTTTTTTGTGATGTTGATTGAGGGATAAATATTGGCCCCAGGACACCGGGGAGAACTCCCCTGCTCTTCTTCAAAATGGGATCTTTTACATCCACCTGAGAGAGCAGATGGGAACCCGGTTTGGTGTTTCATCCGAAAGACGGCACTCCCTCAGTACTGCCCCTCCGACAGGGCGGCGCTCCCTCAGCACTGCCCCTCCGACAGGGCGGCGCTCCCTCAGCACTGCCCCTCCGACAGTGCAGCACTCCCTCAGTACTGCCCCTCCGACAGGGCGGCGCTCCCTCAGCACTGCCCCTCCAACAGTGCGGCACTCCCTCAGTACTGCCCCTCCGACAGGGCGGCGCTCCCTCAGCACTGCACTGGGAGTGTCAGCCTAGATTTATGTGCTATTCAACGAAGAATGGCTGTTGGATGGCAATTCAACCACTTGGGCATCGGTCAAGCTGGATCCTGAAGAGCTGCAATCCCAATACTGACTATAAAATATAAAAATGTCTAGCACTGTGGGGTGAGGGAATGGGCTAGTCGACGGTTACCCTGGTTGAGTTTCTTTGCCCTGCTCTCCATGCCTGAAGGCAGTGGCACAAGCCGGGTACGGTCCAGCACCTGCCCCCACACCCACCACTTCCACCGGCCCAAGAGAATCAGCACAGAAAGTGACCGTTCGGCCCGTATCTGTGATGACTCTCCAGCAAAGCACTCGCTTGTTATGTACGAGGCCAGCTGGCTAGTGGTGGGGTGACAGACTATTCAGCTGCAGTAGGCATCTCAGCAGGGGGGTTGAGGGAGGGAGGGGCCTAACCCTGTCCTTGCTCATACTTTCCGTTAGGGGGGTCACTGTGTCTCAGCACACGAGGAGGCTGGTCGGCCCATTCCTTATGTGCTGGCCGTTTATCAAGGTGCTCATTGGTTGCCGTAATCCCGCTGCGAGGCGCCTCGGGACGCTCTACGAGGCTGAAGGTGCTATATCAATGCAAGTAGTTGCTAAATGGGTGGCAGACTATTCAGCTGTAGCGGGCTTCACGCTGTAAATACACGATGTCCATGTGTGCGTACATTCCACAGCTGGGGGGGGGGGGGGGGGCAACAGGGGCGGTCAATGGATAATACTGCTTGCCCCACCCCTACCATCAGCCCTACGTAAACTAGAGGTCATCCAAAACTCGGCTGCCCCGTGTCCTAACTCGCACCAAGTCCCGCTCACCCATCACTCCCTGTGCCCCGTGTCCTAACTCGCACCAAGTCCCGCTCACCCATTGCCCCCTGTGCCCCGTGTCCTAACTCGCACCAAGTCCCGCTCACCCATCACTCCCTGTGCCCCGTGTCCTAACTCGCACCGAGTCCCGCTCACCCATCACTCCCTGTGCTCGCTGACCTACATTGGCTTCCGGTTAAGCAACGCCTCGATTTTAAAATTCTCATCCTTATTATCAAATCCCTCTTATGGTCTCGCCCCTCCCTATCTCTGTAATCTCCTCCAGCCCCACAACTCCCCCCGAGATCTCTGCACTCCTCTAATTCTGCCCTCCTGACCATCCCTGATTATAATCACTCCACCATCGGTGGCCGTGCCTTCTGTTGCCTGGGCCCCAAGCTCTGGAACTCCCTCCCTAAACCTCTGCTCCTCTCGACCTCCCTCTCCTCCTTCAAGACGCTCCTTAAAACCGACCTCTGTGACCCTCACCTGCGCTAATTTCTCCTTATGCGGCATGGGGTCACATTTACACTTCTGTGAAGCACCTTGGGACGTTTCACTACGTTAAAGGCGCTATATAAATACAGTTGTTGTTAGCCCACGAGATGCAGGAACACTGGGTCCAGACTGGGTCTTGAGCCGGCGACCATCCTAACTCTCAGATTCGGTGGGGGGGGGGGGGGGGCAAGGGGATCACGGTGAATCAGCCGCGATCTGATTGAATGGCGGAGCAGGCTCGATGGGCCGAATGGCCGACTCCTGCTCCTATTTCTTACGTTCTCTCCACAAGCGCAGCGTTCCCTCGCTCGGCTGACACACTGCAGGGAGGCCCCCACACCCCGCCTCAGGCACTCGCTAGTTATTGCGATTACATCAATTTGTTACCGAGCTAGGGTTTCATTCCACACCCAGCGCGCGGGGTTAAACGGGAACATGATAATACTTCCACTTTGCTCAGCACACCACGGTATCCGGGTGGGGCGGGGCCATTTCTTTTCCTGCAATCTTTTTGCAGCACTCTCCGATATTAAACTGCGCCGCTTTTCAAGAGCAGTTCTTGCTTCCTTCCATTCCCTGAGGTTTCCATGGTGACGGCTCAGAACCCAAAAAAAAAAGCTATTTTTGCTCTCAATTACTTCACGATTTTTCCAAGGGCCCATTGAAAACGACGCTTTGTGTCTGATCTTTACTGGAAGCCCAATTTAATGCTGATGAAAACTTGCTTAGGTATCGGGTTATTGAAATTTGAAATGAGACGGTGATATGCGCACAGCGAGGTCGCTCGCCCCCTAGCTCGACCGATAACACAGCGTTAGGGATGATTACAGAAATGAGTATTATTGGTTCTCCGAGGGGGTAAATGACTTAAACATATGCTCATTATCACATCAGGAAAATAGAGTCAATTGTGCTCACCTACATAATGTGCAAAAATATATTAATGTAACAGGGACTGCACGTCAAAAGTCTGGAAAGTACTTTGGAACGTCCTGATGTTGTGAAAGGCGCTATATAAATGCAAGTCTTTCAATGTGGCCCCGTGCCAGACAGTTCACAGGGTCCCAGAGCCCAGTCCTGGGTCAGTGCCGAGGTATTTCAGCGGTCGGCATCGAAGCACTGTCCACACTCGAGCA
>NC_091997.1:67913850-67916350 GCF_044704955.1 Pristiophorus japonicus
GTGTGAGAGAGTGTGTGTGTGTCAGTGTGAGAGAGCGAGTGTGTGTGTCAGTGTGAGAGAGAGTGTGTGTGTGTGTGTCAGTGAGAGAGAGTGAGTGTGTGTGTGTGTCAGTGAGTGTGTGTGTGTCAGTGTGAGAGAGTGAGTGTGTGTGTGTCAGTGTGAGAGAGTGTGTGTGTGTGTGTGTGTCAGTGTGAGAGTAAGTGTGTGTGTACGTCAGTGTGAGAGAGAGAGAGTGTGTGTACGTCAGTGTGAGAGAGAGCGTGTGTGTCAGTGTGAGAGAGAGCGTGTGTGTCAGTGTGAGAGAGAGCGTGTGTGTCAGTGCGAGAGAGAGAGTGTGTGTCAGTGCGAGAGAGAGCGTGTGTGTCAGTGCGAGAGAGAGCGTGTGTGTCAGTGCGAGAGAGAGCGTGTGTGTCAGTGCGAGAGAGAGCGTGTGTGTCAGTGCGAGAGAGAGCGTGTGTGTCAGTGCGAGAGAGAGCGTGTGTGTCAGTGCGAGAGAGAGCGTGTGTGTCAGTGCGAGAGAGAGCGTGTGTGTCAGTGCGAGAGAGAGCGTGTGTGTCAGTGCGAGAGAGAGCGTGTGTGTCAGTGCGAGAGAGAGCGTGTGTGTCAGTGCGAGAGAGAGCGTGTGTGTCAGTGCGAGAGAGAGCGTGTGTGTCAGTGCGAGAGAGAGCGTGTGTGTCAGTGCGAGAGAGAGCGTGTGTGTCAGTGCGAGAGAGAGCGTGTGTGTCAATGCGAGAGAGAGCGCGTGTGTCAGTGCGAGAGAGAGTGTGTGTGTGTCAGTGTGAGAGAGTGTGTGTGTCAGTGTGAGAGAGAGTGTGTGTGTGTGTGTCAGTGTGAGAGTGAGTGTGTGTGTGTGTGTCAGTGTGAGAGTGAGTGTGTGTGTCAGTGTGAGAGAGAGTGTGTGTGTCAGTGTGAGAGTGAGTGTGTGTGTCAGTGTGAGAGAGAGTGTGTGTGTGTCAGTGTGAGAGAGAGTGTGTGTGTGTCAGTGTGAGAGAGTGTGTGTGTGTGTGTCAGTGTGAGAGTGAGTGTGTGTATGTGTGTCAGTGTGAGAGTGAGTGTGTGTGTCAGTGTGAGAGAGAGCGTGTGTCACTGTGAGAGTGTGTGTGTGTGTGTGTCAGTGTGAGAGTGAGTGTGTGTGTCAGTGCGAGAGAGAGCGTGTGTGTCAGTGTGAGAGTGTGTGTGTCAGTGTGAGAGAGAGTGTGTGTGTGTGTCAATGTGAGAGTGAGTGTGTGTGTCAGTGTGAGAGAGAGTGTGTGTGTCAGTGTGAGAGAGAGTGTGTGTGTCAGTGTGAGAGAGAGTGTGTGTGTGTGTGTCAGTGTGAGAGTGAGTGTGTGTGTGTGTGTCAGTGTGAGAGTGAGTGTGTGTGTCAGTGTGAGAGAGAGTGTTTGTGTGTGTCAGTGTGAGAGAGTGAGTGTGTGTGTGTGTGTGTGTCAGTGTGAGAGAGTGAGTGTGTGTCAGTGTGAGAGAGTGAGTGTGTGTCAGTGTGAGAGAGTGAGTGTGTGTGTGTGTGTGTGTGTGTGTCAGTGTGAGAGAGAGTGAGTGTGTGTGTGTGTGTGTGTCAGTGTGAGAGAGAGTGAGTGTGTGTGTGTGTCAGTGTGAGAGAGAGTGAGTGTGTGTGTGTGTGTCAGTGTGAGAGAGTGAGTGTGTGTGTGTGTCAGTGTGAGAGAGTGAGTGTGTGTGTGTGTGTCAGTGTGAGAGAGTGAGTGTGTGTGTGTGTGTGTGTCAGTGTGAGAGAGTGAGTGTGTGTGTGTGTGTGTGTGTGTCAGTGTGAGAGAGCGAGTGTGTGTGTGTGTCAGTGTGAGAGAGTGAGTGTGTGTGTGTCAGTGTGTGAGAGAGAGTGTGAGAGAGCGAGTGTGTGTGTGTGTCAGTGTGAGAGAGTGAGTGTGTGTGTGTGTGTGTGTCAGTGTGAGAGAGAGTGAGTGTGTGTGTGTGTCAGTGTGAGAGAGAGTGTGAGAGAGCGAGTGTGTTTGTGTCAGTGTGAGAGAGAGTGAGTGTGTGTGTGTGTGTGTCAGTGTGAGAGAGTGAGTGTGTGTGTGTCAGTGTGAGAGAGTGAGTGTGTGTGTGTGTCAGTGTGAGAGAGCGAGTGTGTGTGTGTCAGTGTGAGAGAGAGTTTGTGTGTGTGTGTGTGTGTCAGTGAGAGAGTGAGTGTGTGTGTGTGTATGTCAGTGTGAGAGAGAGTGTGAGAGAGCGAGTGTGTGTGTGTCAGTGTGAGAGAGTGAGTGTGTGTGTGTGTCAGTGTGAGAGAGCGAGTGTATGTGTCAGTGTGAGAGAGAGTGAGTGTGTGTGTGTGTGTCAGTGAGAGAGAGAGAGAGCGTGTGTGTCAGTGCGAGAGAGAGCGTGTGTGTCAGTGCGAGAGAGAGCGTGTGTGTCAGTGCGAGAGAGAGCGTGTGTGTCAGTGCGAGAGAGAGCGTGTGTGTCAGTGCGAGAGAGAGCGTGTGTGTCAGTGCGAGAGAGAGCGTGTGTGTCAGTGCGAGAGAGAGCGTGTGTGTCAGTGCGAGAGAGA
>NC_091997.1:67918850-67931350 GCF_044704955.1 Pristiophorus japonicus
GTGAGTGTGTGTGTCAGTGTGAGAGAGTGTGTGTGTCAGTGTGAGAGAGAGTGTGTGTGTCAGTGTGAGAGTGAGTGTGTGTGTGTGTGTCAGTGTGAGAGTGAGTGTGTGTGTCAGTGTGAGAGTGAGTGTGTGTGTCAGTGTGAGAGTGAGTGTGTGTGTCAGTGTGAGAGAGTGTGTGTGTGTCAGTGTGAGAGAGTGTGTGTGTGTCAGTGTGAGAGAGAGTGTGTGTGTGTCAGTGTGAGAGTGAGTGTGTGTGTCAGTGCGAGAGAGAGCGTGTGTGTCAGTGTGAGAGTGTGTGTGTCAGTGTGAGAGAGTGTGTGTGTGTGTCAGTGTGAGAGTGAGTGTGTGTGTCAGTGTGAGAGAGAGTGTGTGTGTCAGTGTGAGAGAGAGTGTGTGTGTGTGTCAGTGTGAGAGTGAGTGTGTGTGTGTGTGTCAGTGTGAGAGTGAGTGTGTGTGTCAGTGTGAGAGAGAGTGTTTGTGTGTGTCAGTGTGAGAGAGAGTGTGTGTGTGTGTGTCAGTGTGAGAGAGAGTGTGTGTGTGTCAGTGTGAGAGAGAGTGTGTGTGTGTCAGTGTGAGAGAGAGTGTGTGTGTGTGTCAGTGTGAGAGAGAGTGTGTGTGTGTCAGTGTGAGAGAGAGTGTGTGTGTGTCAGTGTGAGAGTGAGTGTGTGTCACTGTGAGAGAGAGTGTGTGTGTGTCAGTGTGAGAGAGAGTGTGTGTGTGTCAGTGAGAGTGCGTGTGTGTGTGTGTGTCAGTGTGAGAGTGAGTGTGTGTGTCAGTGTGAGAGAGAGTGTGTGTGTCAGTGTGAGAGCGTGTGTGTCAGTGTGAGAGAGAGCGTGTGTGTCAGTGTGAGAGAGAGCGTGTGTCAATGTGAGAGAGAACGTGTGTCAATGTGAGAGAGAGCGTGTGTGTCAATATGAGAGAGAGCGTGTGTGTCAGTGTGAAAGAGAGCGTGAGTGTCAGTGTGAGAGAGAGCGTGTGTGTCAGTGCGAGAGAGCGTGTGTGTCAGTGCGAGAGAGAGCGTGTGTGTCAGTGCGAGAGAGAGCGTGTGTGTCAGTGCGAGAGAGAGCGTGTGTGTCAGTGCGAGAGAGAGCGTGTGTGTCAGTGCGAGAGAGAGCGTGTGTCAGTGCGAGAGAGAGCGTGTGTGTCAGTGTGAGAGAGAGTGTGTGTGTTAGTGTGAGAGAGAGTGTGTGTGTGTCAGTGTGAGAGTGAGTGTGTGTGTCAGTGTGAGAGAGAGTGTGTGTGTGTCAGTGTGAGAGAGAGTGTGTGTGTGTGTCAGTGTGAGAGTGAGTGTGTGTGTCAGTGTGAGAGAGAGCGTGTGTGTCAGTGTGAGAGTGTGTGTGTCAGTGTGAGAGAGTAAGTGTGTGTGTGTGAGTGTGCGAGTGCGTGAGAGTGAGTGCGTGAGAGTGAGTGCGTGAGAGTGAGCGCGAGAGAGTGAGTGAGTGAGTGCGAGAGAGTGAGTGCGAGAGAGTGAGTGAGTGAGTGCGAGAGAGTGAGTGCGAGAGAGTGAGTGCGAGAGAGTGAGTGAGTGCGAGAGAGTGAGTGCGAGAGAGTGAGTGCGAGAGAGTGAGTGCGAGAGAGTGAGTGCGAGAGAGTGAGTGAGTGAGTGCGAGAGAGTGAGTGCGAGAGAGTGAGTGCGAGAGAGTGTGTCAGTGACAGAGACTGTAATTCCCGTATTGGACTGTTCAGTCACCTGAGAACTCACTTGAGAACTCACTTTTAGAGTGGAAGCAAGTCTCCCTGGATTACGAGGGACTGCCGATGATGAGGATGAATGAGGGGGATATGTTCCTCCGCTGTCTGCACTCCCTCTGATTTTATTGCTTCACCTTTCTGCTCCCGTGTCTGGGGTAAGATCAGATGCTGCATGTCGCTCGTGCTCGGAGACTCGGGGCTCGAACCCCAGTTCGGGGTGCAAGGGCTCAGGTTGCCGGAGGGTCCACCTCAGGGTGGCTCCTGGGATAGACATCCCATAATAACACTCACAGCCGACAGGACGGTCTGGGAAGAGGGCGCACGGCATCAGCCGCAGGACAAAAATCTCAACCAGTGCACCACCAACGCCTTGAAGCTTCTCAAAGGGCTTTAACCCCAACTCCTCCTGGTTACCAAGCACTGCCCTGCCCTTTCCCAATGGTCACCAAACACCACCGTATCCATGCTGACTTCTGTACAGCGAAGTCACTGTCCCTGTCGTGCAATACACTGCCCGACATCTCTCATTCCGCTCTCCCTGTCCAATCCTCTCCATCGATTTTATTTCCGCTGCTCGAGTGTCGCACCGCCCTCAATCCTGACCCCAGCAGCGGGAGCAGCAAGGGAACGGCCGCCGAGATTCCGGGGTAGCCCATCCCGGATTGCCGGGACTCGCAGATTGGCCGCTGCATCCCTGGGTTAGGGAGGTGGGGAAACAAACAGCCAGGGGTCCTGCGCCCCATCGCTATCCAGTGCCCCCCCTGACCCCTCATCGCTATCCAGTGCCCCCCGACGCCCCATCGCTATCCAGTGCCCCCCGACGCCCCATCGCTATCCAGTGCCCCCCGACGCCCCATCGCTATCCAGTGCCCCCCCGACCCCCCATCGCTATCCAGTGCCCCCCCAAAACCCTCATCGCTATCCAGTGCCCCCCCGACCCCCCATCGCTATCCAGTGACCCCCCCAAAACCCTCATCGCTATCCAGTGCCCCCCCGACCCCCCATTGCTATCCAGTGCCCCCCCGACCCCCCATCGCTATCCAGTGACCCCCCCGACCCCCCATCGCTCTCCAGTGCCCCCCGACCCCCCATCGCTATCCAGTGACCCCCCGACCCCTCATCGCTATCCAGTGCCCCCCCGACCCCCCATCGCTATCCAGTGCCCCCCCGACCCCCCATTGCTATCCAGTGCCCCCCCGACCCCCCATCGCTATCCAGTGACCCCCCCGACCCCCCATCGCTCTCCAGTGCCCCCCGACCCCCCATCGCTATCCAGTGACCCCCCGACCCCTCATCGCTATCCAGTGCCCCCCCGACCCCCCATCGCTATCCAGTGTCCCCCCCGACCCCCCATCGCTCTCCAGTGCCCCCCCGACCCCCCATCGCTATCCAGTGCCCCCCGACCCCCCATCGCTCTCCAGTGCCCCCCGACCCCCCATCGCTATCCAGTGCCTCCCCGACCCCCCATCGCTATCCAGTGTCCCCCCCGACCCCCCATCGCTATCCAGTGCCCCCCCGACCCCCCATCGCTATCCAGTGCCCCCCAAAACCCTCATCGCTATCCAGTGCCCCCCCGACCCCCCATCGCTATCCAGTGCCCCCCCGACCCCCCATCGCTATCCAGTGCCTCCCCGACCCCTCATCGCTATCCAGTGACCCCCCCGACCCCTCATCGCTATCCAGTGCCTCCCCGACCCCCCATCGCTATCCAGTGCCCCCCCAAACCCTCATCGTTATCCAGTGACCCCCTCGACCCCTCATCGCTATCCAGTGCCCCCGACCCCTCATCACTATCCAGTGACCCACCCGACCCCTCATCGCTATCCAGTGCCCCCGACCCCTCATCGCTATCCAGTGCCCCCCCGACCCCTCATCGCTATCCAGTGACCCCCCCGACCCCTCATCGCTATCCAGTGCCCCCCCCGACCCCCCATCGCTATCCAGTGACCCCCCGACCCTCCATCGCTATCCAGTGACCCCCCCGACCCCTCATCGCTATCCAGTGCCCCCCCGACCCCTCATCGCTATCCAGTGACCCCCTCGACCCCTCATCGCTATCCAGTGCCCCCCCATCAACCCCTCAACGCTATTCACTCCTCCCCCCCCGACCCGTCATCGCTATCATAACATAAGAAATAGGAGCAGGAGTTGGCCATTTAATAAGATCACGGCTGATCTTCGACCTCAACTCCACTTTCCCGCCCGATCCCCATATCCCTCGATTCCCTTAATATCCAAAAATCTATCGTTCTCAGCCTTGAATATATTCAGCGACTGAGCATCCACAGCCCTCTGGGGCAGAGAATTCCAAAGATTCACCCCCCTCTGAGTGAAGAAATTCCTCCTCATCTCAGTCCTAAATGGCCGACCCCTTATCCTGAGACTGTGAAACATCCTCCCTGCATCTACCCTGTCAAGCCCCATCGCTATCCAGTGCACCCCACCCCCACCCCACCCCCCGATCCCTCATTGTGATTCCGGAGCTTCCTATTTACTATCCCGTGCCTTGTGCTGTTTTCAGGCTCGCCTGATTGGTTAAGAAAAGATTGGGCCTGGCTGCGCTGCACCACGTAGTCAAATAGCCTGCCGACACTGGTTGCCGAGGGACGCACACGACGGACAGATGGAGGGTCCCAGGGTCGCGGACCCTGACCACAATCAGCACCCCGAGGGGAGGGGAGTTAAACCAGAACCAAATCTCAGCAGAGCGGAAGGAGCAGCTTGAGGAAAATGCTTCACTCATGGCAGAAATATTCTCCCAATAAAACATTAACAAAGCAGCTGTGCCTCAGCTCGAGTCTGTGAAGCGAATAACTGCTGTTATTACGCGGGCTCCTGCCAGCAAACTGCGTTTATTGTCAGAGCCAAGGACAGCCAAGTGATACTCTGTCAGAGACACTGGAACACACAAACGACAGCCTAAACAAATCGCTTCCCCTTCCCTTGTTAAAGTTTGTGTGCTTAACGTTACACAGTGAGCACCACAAGGCAGCCGGGACCCTTCGCACGGAGAGACAGAGACAGAGACAGAGCGGACAAGGCACAGGACATCGGCTGAAGAGGGGAGGAGGGGCAGGTTAGCTTCAAGGGAAACAGAGCGAGGCTCAAACAGAAACAATGTTCAATCCAAGGAAAAGGGAATTGCTCGATCAAGAATGACTTGCATTTATATCGCGCCTTTCACAACCACCAGACGTCCCAAAGCACTTTACAGCCAATGAAGTATTTTTGGAGTGTAGTCACTGTTGTAATGTAGGAAACGCGGCAGCCAATTTGCGCACAGCAAGCTCCCACACACAGCAAGGTGATAATAATTGGATAATTTGATTTTTAGTGATGTTGATTGAGGGATAAATATTGGCCCTAGGACACCGGGGAGAACTCCCCTGTTCTTCTTCGAAATAGTGCCGCGGGAACTTTATGTCCATGTGAGAGGGCATACGGTGCCTCGGTTTAACGTCTCATCCGAAAGACAGCAACTCTGACAGTGCGGCGCTCCCTCAGCACTGCCCCTCCGACAGTGCGGCGCTCCCTCAGCACTGCCCCTCCGACACTCCCTCAGCACTGCCCCTCCGACACTCCCTCAGCACTGCCCCTCCGACACTCCCTCAGCACTGCCCCTCCGACAGTGCGGCGCTCCCTCAGCACTGCCCCTCCGACACTCCCTCAGCACTGCCCCTCCGACACTCCCTCAGCACTGCCCCTCCGACACTCCCTCAGCACTGCCCCTCCGACACTCCCTCAGCACTGCCCCTCCGACACTCCCTCAGCACTGCCCCTCCGACACTCCCTCAGCACTGCCCCTCCGACACTCCCTCAGCACTGCCCCTCCGACACTCCCTCAGCACTGCCCCTCCGACACTCCCTCAGCACTGCCCCTCCGACAGTGCGGCGCTCCCTCAGCACTGCCCCTCCGACACTCCCTCAGCACTGCCCCTCCGACAGTGCAGCGCTCCCTCAGCACTGCGCTGGGAGTGTCAGCCTAGATTGTTGTGCTCATGTTCCTGGAGTGGGACTTGAACCCATGACCTTCTGACTCCGAGGCGAGAGAGAGAGTGCTGCCCACTGAGCCACAGCTGACACTGGAAATAAACCCCCATGGACCCAACTCTGCAACATCAACAGCACCAAGGTGATGAATTCCTGATATTAATCCCATGGTCCTGGGAAAACACCTCAATCACAGCCAGTCGTGCTGAGAGAGAGGCAGAGGGGAATCCTTATCCAACCACAGTCAGAACAATTGCAGACAACAACAACTTATATTTAAATAGCACCTTTAACGTCGTAAAACATCCCAGGGCACTTCACAGGAGAGTTATCAAACAAAAATTGACACCGAGCCACATAAGGAGATATTAGGACAAGTAAGGTAGATGTTAAGGAACATCTTAAAGGAGGAGAGGCGGAGAGGATTAGGGAGGGAGTTCCGGAGCTTGGGGCCCAGGCAGCTAAAGGCACGGCCACCGATGGTGGAGCGATGGAGATGCGCAAGAGGGAAGATTTGGAGGAGCGCTTCATGGGTTCTTTGCTGAATAATTCATAGCAACACATTGCTATTAAGAACTAGTTGGTTTATTAGCAAAGGTTTAACAATCACACGACACATTACCGGTTCATCCACCAGGCTCACAACCACCTGCCTCATCGTGGATCCCCCGAACCCAAGTGGCCGGGGTTTTATTGAGTCTTGAACATCATGTGAATGGCTAAGCCCCTCCCAACTATTTTAATGTAAAACTTGAAATCAAGTGCCCCCTTATTAAAGGGGCACATTCCAACGACAAATTAACAAATTAAACTTTTGAAAAACTACCGCCAAATTAAAATTCTGCTCCCGGGGGCGATGATGCACTCCAGTCCCTCTGGCGCCCACCTCTCGCGGAAGGCCGCGAGCGTACCGGTGGACACCGCGTGCTCCATCTCCCAGAGAGGCCCTAGTGCAAGCTTAACCGCGGAAGAGAGAGGCAGACAGTTGGGCTGAACGACCCCTCGATCGCCCGCTGCCGGGACCGGTTAATGGCCCCCTTGGCCAGGCCCAGGAGCAGTCCTATGAGGAGGCCCTCCGACCTCCGACCTGCCCGCTCCCCTCCTCCCCTGCACACCTGTGAGCATTCTCACTGGTGCATGTATTACACACGTTTCTGGGAATTTCTGACTCAAGAGGCGAGATTGCTGCCCACTGGGCAGTGTTGCACAATTGGACCTTCCCATGATTAATGGTGCCTGGAATCCTAGCCAGGCATAATTCCTGGGATTTCTGGAAATCAGACTTCTAACTGAGCAGCGCCCACATTTCTTACCGTTTCCCCATTCCAGGAAACGCGCTGTAATCGTGTGATGATCCAATCTGTAAATGCACTATAATTTCTGAAACTTTCAATGATGTATTTCACACAAGAGTTCTACACGGACTCCAGACAATGATTAATATCCTTGAAGGAGTTCAAACACTGCCAGTGTCTTTAATAATTCAAGATCCCAAGAGCTCCGGGTAGAAATACTGGAATCAGCAGCTGCAAAACTTTCATCGCTCTCTCATTTTGGGCCCCCTCCTCTCTCCGAACGTCAGCTGTGGCTCAGTGGGCAGCACTCTGGCCTCCGAGTCAGAAGGTTGTGGGTTCAAGTCCCACTCCAGGGACTTGAGCACATAAATCTAGACTGACACTCCCAGTGCAGTGCTGAGGGAGTGCCGCACTGTCGGAGGGGCGGTGCTGAGGGAGCGCCACACTGTCGGGAGGGGCGGTGCTGAGGGAGTGCCGCAGTGTCGGAGGGGCGATGCTGGTGGAGCGCTGCACTGTCGGAGGGGCAGTCTTTTGGATGAGGCATTAAACTGAGGCCCCGTCTGCTCTCTCAGGTGGATGTAAAAGATCCCATGGCACTATTTCTAAGAAGAGCAGGGGAGTTCTCCCCGGTGTCCTGGGGCCAATATTTATCCCTCAATCAACATCACTAAAACAGATTATCTTTTCATTATCACATTGCTGTGTGTGGGAGCTTGCTGTGCGCAAATTGGCTGCCGCGTTTTCCACAATACAACAGTGACTACACTTCAAAAGCACTTTGGGATGTCCGGAGGTCGTGAAAGGCGCTATATAAATGCAAGTCTTTCTTTAAAGGCTCAGAGAGTTGCTGGGGAAGGGGGGGGCGGGGGTTACCACGGGCACTGGGTGTGCTGCAGTGCCTTATGGCCCCACAAGCAGTCGCACTTCACGTGCGAACCTCAACGGTGAATATTGGTAGGCTATTCGACCATGGAGTGCAGCACGACGGTTGGAGAATGACGGGAGGAAAGAGGAGGGTAACAAAACCCGACTGAAGATGCTGAACCGTCTTCACCGAGGGGACGCTCTGGTCCACTCCAACTGAGGGGCTCCCGGTGCTGTCCCATCAGACTCCCCACCCACCCTTTCCGTCAACCGCTGTCTGTCCCACCTGTGACAGAGACTGTACTTCGCGTATTGGACTGTACAGTCAGCAGAGAACTCACTTTTAGAGTGGAAGCAAGTCTTCCTCGAGTCCGAGGGACTGATATGATGATGAGAATTCCCCAAATTGGGCAAAAGCTAACTTTGCTAAGTTGAGGAGCAATTTGGCCACAGCGGACTGGAAACAGCTACTTGAAGGCAAATCAGTGTCGGAACAGTGGGAGGCATTCAAGGAGGAGATCCGGAAGGCTCAGGCCAAACATGTGCCCTTAAAGAAAAAGGGTGGGAATAACAATTCTAGAGCCCCCTGGATGTCTAGGGACTTACAGGGGTGAATGAAGAAAAGACGGGAAGCTTGTGTCATGTACCGCCGGTGAATACTGTGAAAGGGAACAGAGGGTTACGCTGACAGATTTAGATGAGGAAAGATGGGAGGAGTGGAGCATAAACGCCGGCATGGACTGGTTGGGCCGAATGGCCTGTTTCTGTGCCATATAACCTGTGTGCTACCACTGCCAAGTACACACAGCAATACACCTTATTACAGTAACATTGTTTAAACAGTGACTGCAGTGGGGGAGGGGGAAAGAGACAGGGGAGGCGGAGGGTTTAATGAGCCCAACAAGCTGCGAAAGAATTCCACAGTTCGGCTGACAATGAGCCAATAAATTTGTGTATGTTTTTGGAAACAGCATCTACTTTAAACACGATTAATGCACAGCAGAGGCTTATTAAGCTGTTGCTGTTCGTCCTGAAGGGGTTTCTCAGGTGGAGGGGGGGTGATACAGGGAGAGTGAGAGAGGCCCAGCGAGCCGACTCGACAAGGTGGATGCAGAGAGGATGTTTCCACTCATAAGGGAAACTAAAACTAGGGGACATAGGGCCCAAGTTTCGACTGGATTTGCTCCTATTTTTTTGGAGCAACTAGTTTTTCTTTGGAGTACCTAGAAATTCCAATTCTCCACGTTTAGTTTGCTCCAGTTTCAGTGAGTTAGTTTAGTTTCGTTTTAGTTCAGTATTTTTCCCCCAAAAGTGAGCGTGTCCAGCCACTTAGGCCTGTTTTGCAAGTTTGAACGGCGAAAAGTTACTCCAAACTAACTTAGAACGGAGTAAGTGTCCACTTTTGTACGCTCAGAAAAACCTTACCTAGAGTTAAGTTCAGTGCAGGCACAGCCAGAGACAGGGGGTGGGAAGCATTAAACACAAAGGACTAAAACATTAAACACATCACTTAAATGGGCCTAAAACCTCTTGCGATTATATTTTGCCTTATATCTGCTGAGTAAGGACAGTTGTTTCTCTTTTTATAAATAAGCAAGTGTAGGCTCCCGGCTGAAGCAGACACATCAACAGCTAATTGTGGCTAAGTTGATCCTTCAGAAAACATCATACCCCATTAGACCAACCTATTACTTGAATAACTCACCTCGGACTAAATTATCTCTCATTTGTAACAACTAACTGTTTGGCATTATCGTGCCTCTGTCAGGGACTGACTGTTAGAGTAACGTGATGTAACCCACCCTCATCATCATCATCATCATAGGCAGTCCCTCGGAATCGAGGAAGACTTGCTTCCACTCCTGAAGTGAGTCCTTAGGTGGCTGAACAGTCCAATACAAGAACCACAGACTCTGTCACAGGTGGGACAGATAGTCGTTGAGGGAAGGGGAGGGTGGGACTGGTTTGCCGCACGCTCCTTCCGCTGCCTGCGCTTGGTTTCTGCATGCTCTCGGCGTCGAGACTCGAGGTGCTCAGCGCCCTCCCGGATGCACTTCCTCCACTTAGGGCAGTGTTGGGCCAGGGACTCCCAGGTGTTGGTGGGGATGTTACACTTTATCAGGGAGGCTTTGTAGCATTTCCGCTGCCCACCTTTGGCTCGTTTGCCATGAAGGAGTTCCGAGTAGAGCGCTTGCTTTGGGAGTCTCGTGTCTGGCATGTGAACAATGTGGCCCTGCCCAGCGGAGCTGGTCGAGTGTGGTCAGTGCTTCAATGCTGGGGATGTTAGCCTGGATGGGGACGCTGATGTTGGTGCGTCTGTCCTCCCAGGGGATTTGTAGGATCTTGCGGAGACATTGTTGGTGGTATTTCTCCAGCAACTTGAGACGTCTCCTGTACATGGTCCGTGTCTCTGAGCCATACAGGAGGGCGGGTATTACTACAGCCCTGTAGACCATGAGCTTGGTGGCAGTTTTGAGGGCCTGGTCTTCAAACACTCTCTTCCTCAGGGGCACACGGAACGATGGGTTGGTGTGGGGGGGGTGCGGAGCGATGTTGGGGGTGTGGGAGACAGTGGTGGGTTAGGGTGGTTACACCACGTTACTCTAACTGGCGCACTGGAGTAACTGCTTGGCATTAACGTTCCTCTGTCAGGGACTGATTAACAATCACTAACCTACCACTGTCTCCCACACCCCCAGCAGCGCTCCGCCTCCCCCCAACCCTTCGCTCCGTGTGTCCCTCCTCACTCCCACACCCCCAACATCACTCTTTCCCCCCCCACCCCGCCCCCAATATGGTCATTATCACATTGCTTTACACAAATTGGCTGCCGCATTTCCAACATTACAACAGTGGCTACTCTTCAATTGGCTATAAAGCACCTCAGGGCATCATGAGGTCAAGAAAGGCGCTATATAAAGGCAAGTTCTTTTTTTTTTAAAAAGACTTAAAAGTCCACAGGAATGGTTCTGTGTATAGCATACCTATTGAAAGTATTAACTCTTCAGGGGCACCCTGTTCTAACTTCCAAAAGACAAGTTTAGCTACCCAAAAGGAAAGCAGCTCGACAATTGCAGAAAATATGCATTTAACAAGAACAGAAATAATATGGTGAGCAAGTCAACAAAGAATCTAATGGAAGATGAGCAGAATGATGATAGTACTTGATCAACCTCTGGTAAACATGGCGATGTTGCAAGGCAGCAGAGGTGAGAGAAATCCAAATTGCTATCCTTTGTATTATATGGATTGATCACCTACGCTATGTAAACAAAGGTTGTTCTCTACACTCGATGGTGGGGGGGGGGGAGGAGGGGAGAGAGAGAGAGCAGCTGGCTCTCCTTCATACCACCCGGGGGGGCGGGGGGAACGGGGAACGGGGAACCGAACACGGCATCATAATTTGCATACAAACTGCAGGGGGCACTGCTGCAAGTTGAGACGCCATTGCGCATGTGCAAACACCGGACCCGACGCTACTGCGCATGTGCAAACACCGGACCCGACGCTACTGCGCATGCGCAACGCTGATGGCGCAGGGCTGTAGCTCCGCCCCCTACTGTTTAATCTGCGCCTCGCCAGGGCACTCCAGACTCTTCAGAACGGCCAGGATGGGGCCATTTTTTTCCGGCGTCGTTTCCAGCACAAAAAACGGCGCGTAAAGGGTAAGTGCGCCGGAAAAACGGGTCGGCCAAAATTGGGCCCACTGTCTCCGAATAAGGGGCCGCCCATTTAAAACTGGGATGAGGAGGAATTTCTTCTCTCGGAGGTTTGTAAATCTGTGGAATTCTCTGCCCCAGAGAGCTGTGGAGGCTGGGACATTCAATAAATTTAAGGCAGCGATGCAGAGATTCTTAAACAATAAGGGAATAAGGGGTTATGGGGAGCGAGTGGGGAAGTCCATGATCGGATCAGCCATGATCTTATTGAATGGTGGAACAGGCTTGAGGGGTCGAATGGCCGACTCCTCTTTCTATTTCTTATGCTCTTATGTTCTGTCATCCCATGGCCAAAGGCTGAGCATTTTTTGCTCGATGCTGGCCCTCCCAGTCTCTCGAATTGCGCCCCGCTGTACTGGTACAATGACACATTCTCTGGGTGTCAGCCGTGGCCCAGTGGGCAGCACGCTCATCTCTGAGTCAGAAGGTTGTGGGTTCAAGTCCCACTCCAGGGGCTTGAGCACAATAATCTAGGCTGACACTCCCAGTGCAGCGCTGAGGGAGTGCCGCGGGAGTGCCGCACTGTCGGAGGGGCACTGCTGAGGGAGCACTGCACTGTCGAGGGGCAGTGCTGAGGGAGCGCCGCACTGTTGGAGGGGCAGTGCTGAGGGAGAGCTGCACTGTTGGAGGGGCAGTGCTGAGGGAGAGCCGCACTGTCGGAGGGGCAGTGCTGAGGGAGAGCCGCACTGTTGGAGGGACAGTGCTGAGGGAGTCCTGCGCTGTTTGAGGGGCAGTACTGAGGGAGTCCTGCGCTGTTTGAGGGGCAGTACTGAGGGAGTCCTGCGCTGTTTGAGGGGCAGTACTGAGGGAGTCCTGCGCTGTCGGAGGGGCAGTACTGAGGGAGTGCCGCACTGGCGGAGGGGCAGTACTGAGGGAGCGCCGCACTGTCAGAGGGGCAGTACTGAGGGAGTCCTGCGCTGTCGGAGGGGCAGTACTG